>NC_056729.1:189502749-189507749 GCF_019279795.1 Protopterus annectens
ACACTGTTGTCCTTAGGGGACTTCATTTTAAGAGATGAGAGTCAGTCCCTCATCTTCTTCAAGATGTCAGTCTTTTTCCACTTAGTGCCAGATTCTGCTTTTTATATTTCTTTTTTCTTCAGGTATGACTCCTGTAAGAGGAAGAGAAGGATTTTGGTCTCTTTTTTAGATCAGATTTAAATGTGACCTTTGTCTTTACTAGTGTTGCCATCCTATAAACTGCTAGTACAAAAGAGAGGTATGTAAATCCATGACAGAGAATTAGAGGGTGAGAACCACATTCCCTGTGGTGAGACATCAATACACCCATCCCATGCAACCATATAGGAGTATCTCTTATGGAAGTGATAGTAGTGTCAAGCTTGGTTTACTAACTGTGCTGAAACAGTCACATGGACTTTCACTTTTGTTTTTCATATCTATACCTTATTTTGCTATGTGAAGGGGAAATCTATGATCAATTCATCAAGCTGATATGTCTGTCAGTGGTTATTTCTTTTTGTACAGGAGTATTATGCCCAAGATTCCAGAAAGTCATTATGGTGATAGTGTAGTAATTTATGGCAGTATATCCTTAAATATTCTGCTGGTGATAATTGTTTCATAATTCCTATTTTGTAAATGCATTACATTAAAAAAGTTTACAGTTAATTTCTTCCATTATTCAATGTAAGTGAGTATTAGTAAGTGATAAGGTTTGGTATTGATGTGTACATGTGGTTTAGGACTCAGTACACACTAACCTAAATGTTAACACAGTACAGATATGTTTCTCAATGGTATGGTATATATTTTTATTGGCATATGTTTACCTGAAATGTCTGACTGGGCTGAAGTACTCAATTTTCAGAGGAGGCCTGGGGAGAAAAGTTCCTGTTGACATAAATCATATAACACATTACATTTACAAAAACAGAAAAGCACATATACTAGAAAGTAGGTTACTTTTGATATAACACATTACATTCACAAAAACAGAAAAGCATATATACAAGAAAGTAGGTTACTTTGCATGTACAATTATTATTGATAATATAATTCATCCTATTACTTGATAGAAGACAGTGGTGTGTAAAACAACATATAAATTGAATGTTGTGTGTAATAGATATAGCAGACCAGCCATAGCACAAATATATGACTGTTGTCAAATCAGCAGTGCTTTTAAATAAAAAGAGCATGGGTGTGTAATTAAGATAAGAAGATAAAGAGTGTGAGAGATGAACAAGTTTGTATAGAAGAGTCTTGGCAGTAATGTTTAAGTGATAAGACTGTTGAGATCGGGTCTATATTAGAACACCGAACTTTCAAAATTTCGAGTGTTCTAATATCGAACCCTATTAATCGAAAATTTAAAACATCGAACATACAGAACAGCAAATTTCTTCCTAGGGAAAAATGTGCTGCTCCAAAACACATACACACAAAACAAGCACACCAAACAAACAGCAATCCATGCACATACACCTAAACTCTTACACCTAACCCTACACTAAACTATACATACACCACTAACTATCCACTTACCTTAACCCTAACCCTAATCCTAAGGTGCGTCACTATCTTACAGTTACCTCACCCGTGCCTTAACCCTAACTCACCTACCCCACCCTAACCCTCATGTCCACACAATCACACACTTACCTGACCTGCACCCTAACCCTAACTCATCTAACCCGCCCTAACCCTCATGTCCACACAATTGGACACTTACCTGAACCCGATCCATAACTTTCCACTACAGCACTGAAAATACCAAAGCAACAGAAAAGTACAACCTAATTCTTTCACTAGGAAAAATGTTGGTTTTCTGTTTCTTCAATATTTTCAGCATTCACTGAAAACGAGTCGATATTAGAACACTCAAAATTTTGAAAGTTCAGTGTTCTAATATAGACCCGTTGAGATCACATAGATAAAGCTTAGGAAGTTTGATGAAGAGAAAAATATGCAAGTAAGAAAGAATGTAAGTAAGTAAGAAAGGGTAGAAGACTGTGATATAGTGGTGCATTAACTTTCAGCCAGAGTTGGTACCTATACAGAGCTAGGTATTGAATAAGAATTCCATTAATGATCGTTTTTAGGTTAGAATATTAAACATTGATCTGATAGGTAGGGTAGGGTATCCCAAATTTTAGCTACTGATTAGGAGTATACACGTTTTCCTGATGATTTATTAGGTTTGCATTTCACCAAAACTGTTTGTCCTCTGAGCTCAGGGATCTGTTGTGGAGGTAAGTTTGAAGGATAGACACAAGGGAAAGGCAGGCAGCAGGTTTATGTAGCATGCTGTAAGTCAAAATGAGTTGTAGATGTGTTAGGTGATCTAGAAGTTTGAGCCATTTAAAAGGCATGCTTTGTTGGCATGCATTCATGAGCTCAACACCCTTCAGCAGAGCTCATCCACAGGGAGCCAACATAATTGCACATCTATAACAGCAGAAACACCAATGCAAAGAATTGAAATTCAAAGAAATTAGCTAGGATGAGTTTCCTTTGCATAAAAGCTGTGAACGTGGACCACTGCTCTCACCAGTAGTCATACGGCTGCTATTTTTGGGTGATCTCAGCTAAGCTTCATGGAAATTGAGTTGGAGAAGTCTGAAACAGTTGAAGTATAGAAACAAATACAAAATAAGAATAATGGAAAAAAATGTCAATTGATTTTTGAGAGTAATGTTAATGTGCAAATCTGATTGTTTTTTAGGTAAGGTGAAATTAATATGAAATGACAAAATGTTGATGACAATCACGGGACTTGTAATATATGAAGTGTTATTTATGACTTTCATATACATTGGTGCATAATGTGCAGAAGAAACTTAAGAGCAGAGAATATTGAACCTTTTAATTTTTTGCTGCTTAGGTTATGAAACACATGATAATAATCCAAATAGCAATTAGTACCACAGGAAAATGTACGCTCCTGAGCAGAAAGCACAGAAATAAAATCATAAAAATAAAGAAAACTGCTCAGGTGCAAAACCATGCAGAGAATAGCAAGCAGCATACAATGAGTCTCTTCAGACCAAAGTCATATAAATCACACCAAACAGCATACGACAAGTCTCTTCAGAATAGGAATATAAGAATAATCCAATCCAATGAAGCAAGATGCTGTTAACTTCTTTAAGACCAGCCTTAATGATAAGGTCCCTTTAAGACCAGCTCTTAAAAACAGAAGGTTTCATTTTAAATAGTTTTTTAAACATTTTTTATTTTTTATATAATAAATTGTCTTATCGATGGATTAATTAAAGATATTAATTATATCATATCTTTAGAATGCTTAAGTGATGTCCATTTTTATGCAGTTATAATGCTTTAAATATTTTGTCTTTACTCCTTGTATAGGTGTATTGTAATACTATTTTATTGTTCACTTTAAATGTATATGGTTTAATTATGATGTCATCATTAGGCTTAATTAGTAATTGAAGGTGTACCTGAATGTATATAAGGTGTGTCTTGAACTGCTTTATACTCTTATGGTTTGAAGAAGCCACTTTGGAGAAAGCTCTTACCAGATATCTGCTAATAAAAGATTTGGTTTTAAAGAAGTTAACAGCATCTTGCTTCATTGGATTGGATTATTCTTATATTCCTGGTCTGAAGAGACTTTTCGTATGCTGTTTGGTGTGATTTATATGACTTTGGTCTGAAAAGACTCATTGTATGCTGCTTGCTATTCTCTGCATGGTTTTGCACCTGAGCAGTTTTCTTTATGTTTATGATTTTATTTCTAAACATATGATAATGTTGGATAAGACAGATATTTAGATCAGTGCTTTGATTTATAGCGGATGCTGTAAAGCTTTGGTGTGATCATTAATTTATGAATGGTTGTCCTGGTAGAAATGATTACCATTGCAGTTACTTGAAATCTGCTTTACTTTATGGAATGTAATCTGCTGTGGGATTGCAATGAAATTAGTGCAAGTGTTGTATTATTTCCTTATGTTAATGCTGGTATACTTTTGTCCTGAACTTAGGTGTCAGCAGTCTTTCTTTATGTTGCTGCTAACATGCTTTGACAAGGGAGTAAGATGTCAAGACTGCCAATGAGCACTAATACTATACAAACACTTCTAACTTCATTTAATGTAAGTGAGGTGTAGTAAGTGATAAGATGGGATATACCTTGATATATGCATGGGGATTAGGGTTTGGTGCACTCCAACTGAAATGTTAAATCAGAACAGACTTATCTCTCAATGTTGTGTCTTTCGGCTTATCCCGGTTGGGGTCGCCAGTGAAAATGCAATGCCATTTATGACTTTTGCATACGTGGGTGAGTAATGTTTACAGGAGACTTAAGGGGAGAGAAGAGTGAACATTTTTTTTTTTGATGCTCAGGCTATGTGAAATACATGATGACGATGGAAGTGATAAATGCTTGTACTGGTGCATTAATTTATACAGATGCTCTAAAGGTTTGATACAATAATTCATTTATGACTGCATATCCTGATTGAAATGGTTACCACTGCAGTTACTTGAAATATGTGTGGAATCTGCTTTACTTAATGAAATTAGAAATGTAATCTGCTATGATATTGCAATGAAATATGTGCAAGTGTTGTATTCATTCCTATATTAATAATGGTATGCTTTCTTACCAAATTTTAGGTGTCTGGAGTCTTTCTTTAGGTTGCTGCTACCTTATTTTGGCAAGAATTTAGATGTCAAGACTGCCAATATGTACTAATTAACTACTTTTTGCAGGGATGATGAATAGGTTTCATTTCTTGTCCTTTGGCAAAAGCTGCTGGGAATTTGCCTTCATCCACATAGCTCTGCTGACCATTGCAATATGTAGGTTACAAATGATGCAAAGCCACAGGTGATATAGACATGTGTAGACCTTTATTATGTCAACTATGACAGCTTCCACAGTTTACTGTAACCTTGAAGTCATGTTCAAATTGTCTGTAATGTATCTTCAGACTTGGGTTCCCAAATTGCTGTCATTGTTTTACTATGCTCATTTCATTTTTCAG
>NC_056729.1:189515249-189560249 GCF_019279795.1 Protopterus annectens
ATGTACCCCACATGTCAACATCCCACCTCAGGTACTGATATCCAAATGGCTGCATGTGAATGTGTCGGCAGAATGTGTACATCCCGCATGTGGTATGGACCTGTCGAAACCCCATAGGCGCACATGCCACGGTGCCCATAACTGTACACATCTGGACAAGGCAGTATGTTCAGCCACCGTACTGATGATTAGCTATGCAGACATGTCAAACACAACACATATGGCGGAACATCTGCCCACCAAGCAGGACGCCAACAGGGTGCCACATGCACAGAAGGTGAAGGTGGGACATCACACGTTGAGAATAGCGTTGCGGATGGCCAAACACCCGGCCAATGCAAAGGATGGAATAACATGTATATGCCTGGATGAATGGGTATGTCATAGCATGGGAATAGGCCAAGCTATCCAACATAATAGCCATGCATACCAGATACAAACTGCCAGTAACACGCAGTAGTAATGCAGGAAGGCATACACGACTGTGGGAATAGCACAGGACATATGGCACGTGCCAAGTGTTGACGCATGACACAAATGTCCAGGATGGGGCTCCCTGCAAAGAGGAACATGTGCCAACCCCACCCCCCACAGATGTACCGGCAGTGGAAACACATCCCAAACACACACCAACCGTCCATCCCACGATAGCAACAGAGGCTGGTCAAAGACCACCATGACGCATGCACAAACAGGGACACGTGTAACCGTTGCCTAACAACCCCCACAGGCCGGCGAATAATAGTATGGACATATGCATGTAATGCTGTGAAGGATGTGTGGTAGTCCTCAGTATCACAGAGGTAGGTACACAGATACACTGTAATCAACCGTGACGTATGTGCACTGTACACAGCATACCTGCAGGTAATACATAGTTCAATCATGTGCCACAGAAATATACACATACGAATGAGGATAGGGGATAGACAAGTGTGAATGGGACAAACTATGAACATAGGTTCATAGGTCCATAGGTACATAGTAGGCTATCTGCCCAAGGGCAGCTATAACCCTAGCCCATAGTTATGTTGCCTTTGCCAACCCTCCAGTCCGAAGATAACAATGCCTATTATATTGCTGTACCTCTGTCAAGCAGTGACAATGAAGTAATCCTGGGGTATATCTGCAATCTCCCATCCATTGGTCAAGATCCCCCTCAAACAAGGCCAGCGAGGTGCTCTGCCTCACATGTACTGGGATGTTGTTCCACAGCATAGTGAGTGTCTGGGTGATGAATCTGTCCCTCCAACACATTCTATTAATGACCGTGTCAAGGTTCACGTCACCTGCCCCTGTGGTTCTGAGGGATGTAGATCCATTAGGTGAAGCATAGTCATCAAATATGGGTCGACATGGCCTTGTATGTCAGGCACAGGTCACCACTGAGCAAGTGGTATGTGACTGAATGGAGCAGGAGTCCTTTCAGTCGGGCAGCATAACACAAATTCCTGACACCCTGCATCCGTTTGACGATGAACCTATGGGGCCTTCCCAGCTGCTGCAGGTGTCGGGTCAGATACCTTCCGAACGGAAGTACTCAATCATAGGTCTAATGAGTGATGAGTACAAGGAGACGATGACCTCCCTGATCTAGATGTGAATCCCTGCACGATCAGGTGGGCAATGTAGAAGGTCTACCTAACTACGTTAGCAACGTGTGTGTCGAGCGAATGGTGACTGACAACCTGGGTCCCCAGATCCCTGGTAACTCCCTCTGTGCTCAGTGGATTGCCACCTATATGGCAGCTAGGGGTAACCTTGTTCTTCCCGAAGGGTATGACTATGCATTTTCCGGCATTTAGCTGTAGGCCATGTCCCTGGCACCAGATATCCATATCTGTGAGGCCCTTCTGAAGGATATCTGTGTCAGATGTCCGTCCCACTATGGCACCCAGTTCGCAGTCATCTGCAAACATTGTCAGCCATAACCCCCCCTGTGTTTGCTTGTACTTTGGAAATGTAGATGCAGAAAGAGTGGACCCAGGACTGAGCCCGTGGGACACCGCCTGTGACCGGCTGTGAGTCTGACATGGTGCCAGCAACTATGACCGTGTGGGTTCTGTCACCTAGCCAGTTTGCAACCCATCCTGCGATGTACGGGTTCACATCCAAGCCGATGGGTTTATCAATGATACCTGAGGGGGGTATTGTGTTGAAGGCCTTTGCCAGGTCGAGGTAGGCTGTATGGACTGCCTGACCCTCATCAATGGCCTCGGTGACTGTTCCTAAAACGTCAACCAAGTTTTAAACGCATGATCTGCCTTTGACCAAGCCAAACTGGGTTGGATGCAAAGTATGCAAGTCCCCTATGTCTTCATCTATGAGTTCCATTATGATCCTTCCCCATGGCTTTGCAGATAAGGCTTGTCAAGCTAATGGGACTTTAATTACCAGGGTCAATGGAGGCACTGCCTCTGTGAAGTGGGACTACAGTCGCCGTGCGCCACAACTTGGGTACGTTACCTGAGGTGAGGCTAAGATTAAACAGCTGTCCTAACTGTGGGTCTAATTCCTCAATGAGTTCATGGAGTACACAGCCGGGACACCATCTGGTCCCATGGATGCTGTGTTCACTGCCTTGGAGAGAGCATGTCCCACCTGTGCGTTACAGAAGTTTCGGGGGCCACAATCCTCTGGTACAGACATCTCTCCATGTGGGGGGGGGAGATGTTTGCACCGAACCTGTCAGCCAGTATGTTGGCAATGTGTGTAGGTTCAGTAAACTTCACATCATTCTGAACCCAGTCCGAGCATATCTGGGAGTGTCCTCCCAGGTGTCCAACATAGCTAAAGAAGGCCGTATGATTGTCTGTCGAGTCCTTGGTGATATATCTGTCGGATTTGCCCTGGATGATGTCATGAGAGCTTGTAGTTCTTCACATATAATGAGCAAGGGTGTCATACCTTACAAGGATTCTGCTCTGTCTTGTAGTAGCTACCTCCTTTCGTTGTAGAGCTTGTGTATGGCTGGGGTACACCAGACTGGATGCTTGGCATTGGTACAAAGACTCACAGTTGTGTAAGGGATTGCCTGATCCATGCAGTCCTGTAGGTGCTGGTAGAAGGCATATGTAAGTGATTCAGTGGCTTGAGTAATGTTTACCACTGGCTCAGGGGCCTTAAAGGAGACCACACTAGTGTTTAGAAGTGTGAAGTCGGCTTTTGAGAAAGCCATATGTATGGTAACCGGCACCACCCACAGCATTGTATGCCAATAGCAGAAGCTATTGTATGTTGTCCAAACACACGTGTCCATACACATGGAACATCATAGCAATAAACCACGCCTGGATGTGGGTAATGCTAGACATACCCACGGCAGACGTGGTGCGTTCCCGAGCCCGACGCCCGAGGGACCACACACATAGCCGGCCTTAGGCATAGGCCAAGTAGGCAGCTGCCTAGGGTGACGCTCTGCTAGGGGCACCTTACCAGCCTTTATTTGGTGTAGGTAGACCAGGATGGGGGTAGCGGGTGATGTGGTGGGGGCACCATGGAGTCCTTCTGCCTAGGGCACCACCTGACCCAAGGCCACACCTACAGTACCCACACCCAGACGCGGGTCATTGCTAGTATGCTATATCATCTATGGAAAGAAACCATATATTCCCAGACATAATGGCACAGCATAATGCCTGTCCGCTGCCCAAAGCAGACATACGGCACCCGTGGCAGTGCGGACGTACTGCGCGAGATGTCCGTAACCAATGTCGACACTGTCACGCTATGTGAAATAATGTCAACATAGCGATTCAATACTAAACAGCGACGGAGAGCCCGATGTCCCCGTTGCTGAGCTGTACAACCTATTCCGCCATGTTAAATGTGTGTAGCAGAGCGGGACTGCCCCAAACTAAGCAACGGACATGTCCGTGGCTCGGTGGAAGCCGTCACGCAATGTTAAACCCATGTAATATAGCGATACAGGTTATAAATACCGAAGTTTAGTAATGGAAATAGGTCCGTTCGACCAGACCGTGTGCAATTACTATAACAAGATCTACAATGGCACGCCGGCCAATCAGCGCACACGGTTAGGAATAATGGGGGGGGGATATGGTATCATAGACACGGACAAACCGTGCCCATGTGACTCATCTGACATTCGTACACGGTCAAGGCAGTTCCGTACACTAGGCGGACAAGACCAAACCCAAAGCACCACAGGAACACCCTGACAATCGAAGGCCTGTATGCGTAGGGGATATAAGCCCTGTGATCTGAATATCCCTGCGGTCACGACATATGCATCCTGGGCCATGAGCGGGAGGGAATGAGGAATGTTTAACATGTAGTACCGCACCTTTCCCAGCAGGAGAATGGATGCCTGTGACGTGAGTGCGGGGGGGGCGGGGGATATGTAAATTTAGCTAAGTACCATGGGTATGCATGTAAATGAGACCGAACAGCTAACGTGTAGTGGTCACAGTAACTGGCAAACGTGAATGCAGTCCCGTTTGAATTACGACTATAGAACATATAAATGTGCACGTGTAATGCGTCCATGCCGCAAAGACTGTTACATGTGTAAAGGTGAAAGTGCGTTTCGCACACGTCCGTCAACCGGATCAGAGATATGTTACTGGAACAGTCACAACTAACACAGGCCACGTAACCACACAGACCCAGTAAACATATGTAACCAGAATACGGATATGCATGTGCGCCTGCGCGTAACCCACAATTAGGAAATGCAAGTGCGCGTGTGCGTGTGTGATCCGCTCACAGCAGGGAATGTTAAGGCCGTGTCCTCCACATCAATCATACATGTCTCAAAACTGTCAGCCCCTGAAAGTATGGAATCGGGCAGTGCCATGTAAAGTACCGTTAGAAGTAGTGAGAAACACACGCTATGTGATAAGACAAACATAGAATGTGGATAGAATAACGTGTGCGTTAGTAGTATGGATAGACGACGGTTATGCATCTGTAACTCGACCCACTTGTCAGAAGGTGCACCCATACGAAAAGTGTTCAGTGGGCTCACACTTGTTGACCGGGCTAGGCTAGCTGGATATATGTCCAGTGTCAGCAGAGGCCCGTGGAGAAATGCTCCACACACAATAATAGCACAACATACCAGAGTACTCATATATGTACCAAAGAAGAACAACAATAGAAAGTGTCCTGAAAGGACTGGTTACACACAGATCACAGACGACAGAGAAATATATGGCCAGTGGAAGCACGTCACAATTATGGGATCATGTCCCTATAGAAGCAAGAAGGTCTCACATGACACGCCAGCGAATTGCCAGATAGACACAGGTCAATGTAACACACAGCAACATTAAGGGCCAACCAGCCGTACACCATGCCCGAACCTGTACAGTGGAAAGGTATGGCATGGTAATTGATGTGTACACAGGTAATCCACAGACAGTAACAAAGCAAGGTATGAAACGAGGGGTTCACATGTATATATCTACACACAGCAGTCCGACGGCCCGTATATATGACGCATGGACATAGATTTGTCACCTGAAAACAAGATGTGAACAACTACAGTTTAGTCCATATCATATTGATATAGTAATAATACAGTCATATCAATATTTAACATTGTGACCCTTATTTACATTCATATTTATACAAAATATGCATGTAATTGTACTTATTTATTCCATGATTTGGAATCTTAATGCAACAATTATACACATTGATAAACAAAAGCATTACCAACACACTACATTCTAAGGTTTACTCACAACAATTATCAACTATGTTTCAATATACTGATGGTATTGACCAATATTGTATTTATATTAACACATCGTTGTTGTATCATTGTTTCCATTCAGTAATGTATGCAACACCGAGTTCTACATGTCACTTTATCATCAGGACTTGGAGCACGGTCCACTGAACTATGAGCAAGTCTATTAATTAGTTGACATTAAACTGACTCAGAAGGAAGTATATAAGGGACGACTATCTAATGTATCATGTACTCCGACGTTGCCCCATGTTAGTGGGTGAAAGAGCTCAGTATCCTATGACTGTGGAGTGTATCGTTTTTGTCATCGTCTGTCTTGGCATGGTTTATGTTCAAGAATGTATTTTATGAAGATGAGCAGGACTCAGGGTCTGCTGTATTTCCGCTTACTGGAACATGGATATAGATAGGCCAAGTAATACATAATATGGGTAAGAAGAAAGGAACAGTTTACCAAGAAAAAACTAGGAAAAGGACCCACCAGGTCCTAAACCGAGAGCACCAAGCAAACACAATGTAGTGCTACGAAAACCAAGTGTTTCAAAAATGAACCCAAATGGTGTAAATCCAAAGATGCAAGTTAGCAACTGCTCTAAATAATCCTCAGAAGTCCCAATAGGAAAGATGCGCCACTGTATTGTCAAAATAACACCACCAAAACAAGTAGATCACAGGCGCTGTCGCCCGGTCTTACCGGGCTTTTTCAGGTGTAATTAGCTAAACCAATAACTCTAGCTTTTATAGAACTAATTGATTAAAATATCACCATGGTACTGATGTTTTATTTGGTTCAAATGGTTCACAAACAACTTTGAACATAAAGAATGAATTTTGTTTGAATTCATATAAGTTGCAGACATACATTTTAACAATGCATTTATTGTGTCGAGCATTTTTAAATATGTATTTGTCTCTTTAATGCTTGTAGAAGTGGATTTAATTTATTTACAATATGGTGATATTTTAATCAATTAGTTAATTAACAGAACGCACTTGCGCTATAAAAGCTAGAGTTATTGTTTTAGCTAATTACACTTGAAAATGCCGTAAGACGGCGAAAGTGCTCGTGATCTACTTGTTTTGGTGGTGTTATTTTGACAATAAAGTGGCAAATCTTTCCTATTGGGACTTCTGAGGATTATTTAAAGCAGTTGCTAACTTGCATCTTTGGATGTACACCATTTGGGTTCAGTTTTGAAAAACCTGGTTCTCGTAGCACTACATAATATGGGTAGTCAAACAGACATCCGCGATTGGGGAACATACAGCAGCAGTCAAAACCACTGGCCAGATGGACACAGTCCAACAAGTTCTACACTTTACATATGCACATTGGTGTCCATTGTAGGACCCCAAAAATTGATCCATATGCAATATCTACCAGCTGCGATCGAGCGACCCTGAAGGAGTAACAGCCGTGACTACGGCACAGCTAGACATATGCACCACCAGCGTGTTTAAGGTTGATGACAAGTGTCCATGAAATGCAGGACATATGAACAGAAATCCCCAGATTGTCGAGTCCATAGAAGTGCGTCCACATCCCAGTCCCGCACACATGAAGGATGTGTAATGGGTACCGTCGAGGGTTGCAGCCATGGGATCCTGGGTATGCAGAAATGGGGCTCGGTGTTGTTTGGCAGATAATCCGTTGTCCCGCCCCGTGGGAGGGATGTGGGTATAGCACATGCCTTACTCCCCACTAATAATGCAAAGCATCCACCGGATAATGCTAAATGCAGGTGTGAAATGTGTACAGCCCTATACCAGTGTCCAGTAGGCAATTCCCATGGATGGACAAGCGTATGACCAAGATGGCACCCATAACTGGAAACCTGGTGGAATTACACAGCTGCAGTAAGGCATAACACAGGGAATACAGATAGGGACTACAGTAGACACTCCCCATACAAAGTCAGACCGCCGTGCGAATACACAGCACTCAATCTGCCAGCACCAAAATGGGGATCACTCGCTTCCATACTGCGGAACAAATGGGCGACCTGTGGAACACATACTAATGGCACACCAACAACGTCAACTAGGAAGGTCATAGGATGGTTAAACTATGGCATTCCCACTTATAAAGAACATCCTTCAATGAATTAATAGGATCTACATGTTTTGGTGGTGTTATTTTGACAATACAGTGGCGGATATTTCCTATTGGGACTTCTGAGGATTATTTAAACCAGTTGCTAACCTGCATCATTGGATTTACACCATTTGGGTTCATTTTAGAAAAACCTGGTTTTCGTAGCACTACATAATATGGGTAGTCAAACAGACATCCGCGATTGGGAACATACAGCAGCAGTCAAAACCACTGGCCAGATGGACACAGTCCAACAAGTTCTACACTTTACATATGCACATTGGTGTCCATTGTAGGACCCCAAAAATTGATCCGCACTAATATCTACCAGCTGCGATCGATCGACCCAGAAGAAGTGACAGCCGTGACTACGGCACAGCTAGACATATGCACCACCAGCGTGTTTAAGGTTGATGACAAGTGTCCATGAAATGCAGGACATATGAACAGAAATCCCCAGATTGTCGAGTCCATAGAAGTGCGTCCACATCCCAGTCCCGCACACATGAAGGATGTGTAATGGGTACCATCGAGGGTTGCAGCCATGGGATCCTGGGTATGCAGAAATGGGGCTCTGTGTTGTTTGGCAGATAATCCGTTGTCCCGCCCCGTGGGAGGGATGTGGGTATAGCACATGCCTTACTCCCCACTAATAATGCAAAGCATCCACCGGATAATGCTAAATGCAGGTGTGAAATGTGTACAGCCCTATACCAGTGTCCAGTAGGCAATTCCCATGGATGGACAAGCGACGACCAAGATGGCACCCATAACTGGAAACCTGGTGGAATTACACAGCTGCAGTAAGGCATAACACAGGAATACAGATAGGGAGTACAGTAGACACTCGCCATACAAAGTCAGACCGCCGTGCGAATACCAGCGGACACAGCACTCAATCTGCCAGCACGACAATGGGGATCACTGCCTTCCATACTGTGGAACAAATGGGCGACCTGTGGAACACATACTAATGGCACACCAACAACGTCAACTAGGAAGGTCATAGGATGGTTAAACTATGGCGTTCCCACTTATAAAGAACATCCTTCAATGAATTAATAGGATCTACATGTTTTGGTGGTGTTATTTTGACAATACAGTGGCGGATATTTCCTATTGGGACTTCTGAGGATTATTTAAACCAGTTGCTAACCTGCATCATTGGATTTACACCATTTGGGTTCATTTTAGAAAAACCTGGTTTTCGTAGCACTACATAATATGGGTAGTCAAACAGACATCCGCGATTGGGAAACATACAGCAGCAGTCAAAACCACTGGCCAGATGGACACAGTCCAACAAGTTCTACACTTTACATATGCACATTGGTGTCCATTGTAGGACCCCAAAAAATTGATCCGTACGCAATATCTACCAGCTGCGATCGATCGACCCAGAAGAAGTGACAGCCGTGACTACGGCACAGCTAGACATATGCACCACCAGCGTGTTTAAGGTTGATGACAAGTGTCCATGAAATGCAGGACATATGAACAGAAATCCCCAGATTGTCGAGTCCATAGAAGTGCGTCCACATCCCAGTCCCGCACATGAAGGATGTGTAATGGGTACCGTCGAGGGTTTCAGCCATGGGATCCTGGGTATGCAGAAATGGGGCTCGGTGTTGTTTGGCAGATAATCCGTTGTCCCGCCCGTGGAGGGATGTGGGTATAGCACATGCCTTACTCCCCACTAATAATGCAAAGCATCCACCGGATAATGCTAAATGCAGGTGTGAAATGTGTACAGCCCTATACCAGTGTCCAGTAGGCAATTCCCATGGATGGACAAGCGTATGACCAAGATGGCACCCATAACTGGAAACCTGGTGGAATTACACAGCTGCAGTAAGGCATAACACAGGAAATACAGATAGGGACTACAGTAGACACTCCCCATACAAAGTCAGACCGCCATGTGAATACCGGCGTACACAGCACTCAATCTGCCAGCACCAAAATGGGGATCACTCGCTTCCATACTGCGGAACAAATGGGCCAGCTGTGGAACACATACCAATGGCACACTAACAACTTCAACTAGGAAGGTCATAGGATGGTTAAACTATGGCGTTCCCACTTATAAAGAACATCCTTCAGTGAATTAATAGGATTAATGTCAATTGACCATGGAATACACCTAATCAACATCAAAGAACCGCTGGCACCTTATGGCACACAATCCAAAACACACATAGGTAGATGAAACAGTCAACGTAGAAATTGTCCAGGACAGTGCCCAAATGGTATACAAAGGTTCCTTCATAGACAAGTAAGCGCTTTCACCCGTAGGCTCTGTCAGACTTACACATAACATAAAAGCATCCAGGCTTTAAATATCCCTCCTTACACTTTCATTGGTCAATTTCTCAGCAAACAATGAACAATTAACCACAGCATATAAAGCACAGACGCAATGTTAACTACACACACATATATTAACATCTCCAAAAACATCCTATTAAAACATGTATTATATGATATTGTACTATGCCTAATACTCATCAATCAAAGATCTAACAATATATATAGAAGATATGTATATCATATCAATGTAATACAGTGGTAAACAACTGAAAGAGTGGACTAATGTGTGTTAACTGTATATCTGTACCTAAACTACATTCCTGTTACTTGGGTTTAAGCCACCTGCTTCTCAAAAGAGGCTTAATCAGTGTTTCATCAGTCAGCCCTGGTGTGTGGTCAACTCTCCACCTAATAATCCATCTCAATCCGCATTCTAAAGCATAGTTGATGAGGTCCCCCTCTGGTATTATAACCTAGCCTTTGTAAAACACTGAATGTAAACGTATGCCTTGTGATGTGCTCATAGCCGGCCGTAGGCATACACAATCCTGCGGCTGCCTAGGGTGCCGCACTAGTAGGGCCACCTGTCTAGTAGGTATGTCATGTAGGTACACCAGGATGGGGGCACCATGTGTTGTGGTGGTGGGCGCCATGGAGCCCTATAGCCTAGGGCAGCGGTCGATCTAAGGCCACTGCCGTAGGAGGGGTAGTACGGTCTGCAGGTATGTGCTGAAGTGCACATGAAACAGCGGTCTACAAGGATTACCCATAGTGGCGACACCTGCACAGACGGCTATAGCGGGACACACATGCATACAGCACAGATAGACATACACACACCATAAACAGGCAATTATACACAAGGTTTATGGCGTGTACGGGTACAGTGTCAGTACAGCAAGGATAGCTGTCTGCCACGATATCCAGCAGATGTCTCTAGGGCGTTCTGGAATACGGACGTTGCATGGACAATGAGTGGATATGCATCGTACCACAGTTCTATGTGTCAGCCGTGCAAATATGCGATACATGGGACAGACAGCTGTCCATGCAAGAGCAGCGCTATGGGCACAACATAGGTATGTATATATACAACGAGAGAGTTACAGACGGACACATGTGGCAAGGCCATGAGTGTAACGCACAGCACCACCCCACCACACCACAGCAGGGTGCACGTGGAGAACACGCTACAGAGGTCGCCAACCACAGCAGGCACACAGGCAGTCCACGAGCTGCGTCTCACCATCCACAAACACAGGGATGGCGGCAGGATATAAGTGTTCTGCGGAAACTCTAAAGCCATACCCTATGAACCCATGCGGCTGGGAGCATAGACACACACACATCTGGCAGGCATGGTGATTGACCACACCCCCACATACCCAACCGCACAACAGTATGACACAGGTATGGAACGCTCTACGTGGACCACTGAACACAGCACCGTCAGAGGCACACGTCCAGGTGGGTGACAACATCCGTAAAGGAATAGCCGCCGATAGCCAAGGTATGTGTTGCCAAGCGTCTAAAATAACTACACTCTACTAGGGCAGCTGTGAACACACACACCACACAGACACATGGGGAAGGGCCGGGAGTCGAACCTACGCCTACCTACATGAACTCACTACAGCATGATGCATTTACAGAATGCGCTACCAAGATTACTGAGCACAGTGCTGTCAGAGGCATACTTCTAGGCGGGTGACATCATCCGTAAGGGAATAGCTGGCAATAGCCAAGGTATGTGTTGCGCCTAAAAGCATGTCCATCCGCAGAGGCAGCTGGAAACACACACACACAGGGGAAGGGCCGGAGTCGAACCTACGCCTACCTACATGAACACACTACAGCATGATGCATTTACAGAATGCGCTACCGAGATTACTGAGCACAGTGCTGTCAGAGGCATACTTCTAGGCGGGTGACATCATCCATAAGGGAATAGCTGGCAATAGCCAAGGTATGTGTTGCGAAGCGTCTAAAAGCATGTTCATCTGCAGAGGCAGCTGGAAACACACACACACACACACACACACACACACCTCACACACACACGGGGAAGGGCCGGGAGTCGAACCTACGCCTACCTACATGAACTCACTACAGCATGATGCATTTACAGAACGCTACCGAGATTACTGAGCACAGCGCTGTCAGAGGCATACTTCTAGGCGGGTGACATCATCCGTAAGGGAATAGCTGACAATAGCCAAGGTATGTGTTGCGAAGCGTCTAAAAGCATGTTCATCTGCAGAGGCAGCTGGAAACACACACACACAGGGAATGGCCGGGAGTCGAACCTACATGAACTCACTACAGCATGATGCATTTACAGAACGCCTACCGAGATTACTGAGCATAGTGCCGTCAGAGGCATACTTCTAGGCGGGTGACATCATCCATAAGGGAATAGCTGGCAATAGCCAAGGTATGTGTTGCAAAGCATCTAAAAGCATGTCCATCTGCAGAGGCAGCTGGAAACACACACACACACACACACACACAGGGAAGGGCCGGGAGTCGAACCTATGCCTACCTACATGAACACACTACAGCATGATGCATTTACAGAATGCGCTACCGAGATTACTGAGCACAGCACTGTCAGGAGGCATACCCCTAGGTGGGTGATATCATCTGCAGAGGCAAGGCAGCCGATAGGGAATGAAGACAGAGTGCGCAGTCACACAGCATGTTACCATCCCAAGGTGGGCGTACAGTAACACGGTAGTGCTGCAGTCGGGAATACCAACTAACTACGGAGCAGTACATCACGACATGGATACGGGATGCACCACATACAGTATACCCTATGAGAGGGCATCCGGCGTGCACGATGTAGGCAGCCATTGTGGCATAACAACCACATATGACTCACCTGGATGGTCACCATGGCTATGCAGGATGTCATTGGCCATGGCTACACGCCTAGTAGCAGACATCGGTGCCGACTGTAGTGTGTACCCCCAAATGGTGTACTGGCCATGCCCTCACACCTAGCGGTTGCGAAGGGGAGACAGACATGCTCACGGGTATCAACGCAGACGGGCGGTGTGCACTGTACTGTGTGTCCATCTACACAGCTGCTTACTGGGCATGCTCAGACACTTAGAATCTGCACAGTGCAGACATGCATACACATGGGGCAAAATCATGAGAGGCAGAATGTGGACCGTCGTGTGTGTCCACCACACAACGCCATGCCACAGACATGGCGGTTGCGAAACAGGCATGCACACAGGGTATCAGGTGTGCACTGTACTGTGTGTCCATCTACACAGCTGCTTACTGGGCATGCTCAGACACTTAGAATCTGCACAGTGCAGACATGCATACACATGGGGCGAAATCATGGGAGGCAGAATGTGGACCATCGTGTGTGTCCACCCACACAACAGCAACCCGGCCATGCCACAGACATGGGGTTGCGAAGGGGAAACAGGCATGCACACGGGGTATCAACGCAGATGGGCGCGGTGTGCACTGTACTGTGTGTCCATCTACACAGCTGCTTACTGGGCATGCTCAGACACTTAGAATCTGCACAGTGCAGACATGCATACACATGGGGCGAAATCATGGGAGGCAGAATGTGGACCGTCGTGTGTGTCCACCCACACAACAGCAACCCGGCCATGCTCACACACGTAGTATGTGCTACGCACCGTCCGGCATGCAGACAGAGTGCACACACCGCAAGTCACGGCCAGGTAAACCCGTACACACGCACAGGGTGGAC
This sequence comes from Protopterus annectens, assembly GCF_019279795.1. Taxonomy (NCBI): domain Eukaryota; kingdom Metazoa; phylum Chordata; order Ceratodontiformes; family Protopteridae; genus Protopterus; species Protopterus annectens. Next base: position 189,529,119 of record NC_056729.1, read on the forward strand.
ACACATGAAGTTACTAGTACACACACAGATGACAGCACAGGCATCACGGGTGCAGGCTGAACATGTACACACTGCAGTGAACACTGTAGCTGCCATGCCAGCACCATGTCATCGGTGCAGCAGTATGCCTCACGGTCCAGCAACAGCATGTGACATATGTCCACAAGACTATGTGGCGGTGTACGTCCGTCGTGCAGAGTACACATGTACTATCAATGATCCCACAGGTGTGATGTAGTCCACCCATACCGGTATACACGGACAGGCGTGCTCCACACATACCACGGGCCTGACACAGATATGACACATGACTGCAGCTGTACCACAGTGAAACAATGTCCGGATATGTCACATATGTGATTTCCTGGCTGTGTGCATGGACTGCACGCAGGACACATACGAAGCCTGTGATGTACCACATGCATAACACAGGCATACGTGGTAATACACACACGAAGGGAAGGCGGACACATGTCTGTGGTATGCACCCCTACAGGGTGTAGCGGTGTTCACTGGGACACATACCCTTGTACAGTTTGCCTGTGACAGCTGTGATACCATACCACAGTCCATGTTCCATGTATGTCGACACACATGTCACAATGTAGCAATGCATACACACATGGCAACAGGGGATACATGTGACACGTGTACTGTGCACGGTGCAGCCATGCATGAGCGTGTCCGTGTCCATAACACAGTTGCAACCCTACCACATGCATACCCATCATGGGGGCCGTCATATGGTGGCATAGTAACAGCACGCATGGCAGTCTGTGTGTACACCATGTGTTTAAACACCTGTCCACATGCATGTGTGCAGGTGCTGGTCACAGGTGTGTCACACACCATCCTACCCTGCCATGTGCATACAGTCTGCTATGTCGCCTTTACATGACAGCGCTGCCATAATGCATACCCATCGGCCATGCGTCATCGACCATATGTCACATGGCCACTGTAACCCCTACCACCTCCCAAGTGCAAATATTGGCACAGCTGCCAGATACAGTGGTAGTACGCAGGATGCACTACATACCGCTGCACGCCTGCACATATCCCATATAGCGGGTGTGGCATTCCTAGCACCAACATGTGTGCAGGAATGTGTGCCCATGTATGCCACAGATCGGAGGGACTATGTGCCACGTGCCACACATCACTGTACACCATGGTAGAGATCTGTACCTACCTCAGTGTGGGGTGCATGGATGTGGATGGTGCAGTACATGCAACACGTCATCCCTCCGTGTAGACATGTGTGGTCACCACCATGTCAGTGTGTCAACATGTGTGTATGTCTGCTGCCTGTTGTGAGGGTGTATGCAGATATAGTGTTGTGACTGGACACTGACCACACAGGGTGACCATCCCATACTGGTGCTGCATTGTACAGCCCTGTCAATGCCATACCTGTGAGCCTTACTGGCCACCTGTGCAAGACCACCCCCTGTGACATGGCGCGTGGGTGCATTGTCTTGTGAGGGTGCTGACCACACAGACAGGTGTCCCCATCTGCACACAATGGGGTGTGTGCCATAGAGGTGTACGCACCGCGATTGCGGACATATTCCTGTACCGGTACAGCATCCGACTGCTGCACACCATGCACCACAGCTGACAGGTGACACCTGCGGTCAGTAGCCAGCACACTGCATACGACACCTGCAGAATGTCACCATACCTGTACTGTGTCATGCCATGTATGTGATGTCTCTGTCCACCGTAGCCTGTGGCACCGACCACAGGCGTCAGGTGCAGTATATGTGTGGACATGTGCGTCATGTACCGTGTAAGCAACGTTACACTGTATCTGGCTCCCTGCTCCGCAGGGTTTATGTGTATAACCTCTCTTCTTGCAATCCCGACTGTCTGTTCTCTATATCACAAAAGCTCTGCACCTGCTCCCATAGTATTCCTACATAGGTAAAGTACATGTATACTAAATGGAGTACTACACTGGCCTAGAATCCCCTTGTGTACCCACTTCCCTATAGGTGCCTTCTGACCCAGTTACACAGCAAATGCATTCACGTTCTCTGGCATGTCGAAGGGTCAATTGCTAGCGACCTCTCCTGTTCAGATGGTGAATCTGGGCGTCCTGGGCACTGTTACAGGTGCCTCATGGACACGGACAAGCCGCACCTCCCCACTGAACATAATACATGTGACAGATGCAACTATATAGCCAGACAGGGGCTGTGCTCTCTCAAACCATGACCGGCAAGACCAAACGGGAGGAAGGACACCATGCACACCACAAACCCAGTGTCACATGTGACTATCGCAAATGCTAATCAAACACATGAACACACTAAGACATACCTGGAGGCACTGTTAAAACATGTCACGAACCTAACGAGCCCTCTGAAGCAGACACCCAAGCAACTGCCTCCACAAGACATAGGACATGCAACACATAGTTCTCAACGTCAGTGTGCTAAACAGTCAGAGCCCCAAAGGCAACACACACAATGCCAGACACACTTGTAATGGGTGACGCCACTGTCAGACACACCGACGTCCCACCCACCAGACTGAACAAGGGAATGATCACAGTAGGCTGCCTGTCGGGCGCTGGAATCCGCCACATAACACACACACTCAGGTCACTCCGCAGCATGTACAGGTATGACGCGGTCATTGCCCATGCTGGTGTCAACGACTGGAGACATACCACCCTGGGATACATTAAAGGAGACATAGAGGGCCACTCAGATTGTGTAGCCCAGGCCAGCATGTCCCTGACCCTGGGCAGTATCCCACCCTCATCAAGTATGATGCCACTATACTGGCTCCAAGTGGTCACCCTTGATAATGTGCCTGGTTACCGGTGTCACTCTGAGGGGATCAAAATTCCTCATACCTGGGATGACATGCTTGGCACGCTGCACCCCTTCGCAAGGGATGGCTCGCACCTGTCGCCCCTGGTCTTCAAGGGTTTGGCTAAGGCACCTGCCACCCCCACAGTGCCCACTGCAGGCAAGGCTGGAATGATAAACCTACCACCCTACACTACAAACCTGGAGAACAGACAGGGTAATACTGCTCAGTGCCAGTGGTCTACGCCCAAGCTGCACACCCTCAAATGCCCTCCTCAGTATGGAGGACATCGATGTCAGTGCTGTGACTGAAACATTGTTCAGGGCTGCTGAGAGCACCCCAGCACTATCAGGTCATAGCCCATATCACGCATTCAGGACCATAACCTGGACCTAACACAGAAGGAGGGGGAGTCTCCATTTCCATGAAGGATACACACACCTCCAGGTTGGGAGAAATGCACGTAGCAGCTGGGAATATCCAGGTGCAATTAACCATGGGTAGGACTGCCCTACAGTTTGTTGCATGCTACAGACCACCCTCCCAAACCCAGGATACCTGCACAGCCTTCCTGAAGACACTGGTGAGTATGAATGCTCTCACAACACCGTCATATTGGGTGACATCAACCACCCATACATAGACCGGGAACATTACCCAGGACACAACATCCTACACCAAAGGTTCCAGGTGTTCATACACCTGAATGCTGTGGAACAACCATGCACCATACCCACAAGGGGGGGAACTATACTAGTTCTGATCATCACACATGGGGACGACATGCTCCACACAGGATGTACATCCCTCAATGGTGAGGTCAGACCATATAGTGAACTCACTGGAGATCCGCATCCTGCACCCAACACCGGCATGGGAGACCACAGTGAAGACCTCTCCACAGCGAACCACACACGTCATATGACTGGTGTGGTACCCTACAAGGCCTCCATGCCAGTGGTAAACACAGGCCACACTGATGAAACCCTTACAAATGCCTTCTATGAGCACCCCAGGAATGTCTGCACCAAGCGATCCTGATAACATCAGGACCTTGTCCACCAAAGGCAGGCACATGGTCTGGTGGACCCCAGCCATTGACAAACCGTACAACAAGAGTTGAAAGCTAATACATGACAGAGCAATATCAGTACCAGGGAAGGCATCACTGATTAATACCGGCGTTAACATACGATCACTCATACAATCATCCAAGGCCGCCTGTGGGACTGGTACTGCAAAGGACACATAAGACAACCATAAGGCCTTCCTTAGCTATGGTAGGAACATGGGTGGAAGCACACAGTTATGCTCGGAATTACTCCAGAATGGTACAATGATCACTGAACCCACAGACATTGCCAACAAACCAGCGGACAGGTTCCATGCATACATCTACCCCCCCCCAAGAGGGGACGTATCCATCCCACCAGAGTCTAGCCTCCCAAACATCCTGTATGCCCAGGAGAGAGCTGATATCTGTTAAGCAGTGAACACAGCATCAATGGGACCAGATGGTGTCCCCGGCTGTGTGCTACACAACCTCATTGAGGCCCTCACCCAGCACATAAGGCTGCTGTTTCATCTTAGCCTTACTACGGGCTACGTCCTCGATGGATGGCATACGGCAACTGTGGTCCCACTACACCAGGGTAGTGCTCTTATGGACTCTATACATCCCTGCCCTATCAGCTTGACAAGCCTTGTCTGCAAAGCTGTGAGAGGTCCATACTGGAGCCCATAAATAAAGACATTGGTGTACGGCAAATACCGGAACATACCCACATCGGCTTAGTCAAGGGCAGATCCTGCCTCCCAAACCTGGTCGACCTGTTTGGAGGAGTCACTAAGGCCATTGATGGGGGTACGTCGGTTTGCACAGACTACCATGACCTGGCGGGAGCGTTCAAACCACACTCCACGTGGGCATCATAGAAAGGCTCACCAGCGTAGATGTAGAGACATATGTCACACGATGGTTTGCCAACTGGATGGAGGTCAAACCCCACAGGGTTTGTGTTCCTGGTGCCATGTCAGACTCCAAGCTGGTCCCGAGTGGTGGCCCACAGGGCTCAGTCCTGGGCCCCCTCCTGTTCGGCATTCAACTTTCCAATGTGCATGCAAACATAGGGGATTGTGGCAGACAAGGTATGCAGATGACTGCACACCGCCACCATACTCAACACCCCATCAGACACGGACATCCACCTGGGGTCTCATAGAAATGGATAACTGGTGCCAGAGCCATGGCCTGATGCTACATGCCAGGGAAGGTATAGACCTACCCTTTGGGAAAGACATGTTCACCCTGAATTACCATATAGGTGGTAATCCATTAAACATGGTGGACGTGATCAGGGACATGGGTACCAAACCTGTCGGTAACCTCTCTCGACACTCACATTGCCAATGTGGTTGGGAAGACATTCCACTGTGCCCACCTGGTCATGAAGGGATTCACATCCACATCAGGGGAGGTCATTGTACCCCTGTACTCTTCACACATCAGACCAATGATTGGGTACAACGCCACATTTGGAATGTACCTAACCTGACACCTGCAGCACTCGGAAGGACCTCAAACATTCCACAACACAGGGATAAAGGTGCTGAAACATATGTCACACGCTGCCCGACTGAGGGGACTCCGGCTGTATACCTTCTCATACCGTCTGCTCTGAGGTGATCTGTGCCTGACATACACGGCCATGTCCGACCTGGGTGACATGGACATGTTCCACCTCCTAGGCTCCAAACAACCACGGGCACAGAAGCAACTGACAGAAACCTCAACACGGACATAAATAGGACGTGCTGGAGGGACAGGGTCATCGCCCAGAGACCCCTACAACATGGAAAAGATTCCCAGCCCATGTGAAGCAGAGCCCCTCACTGACTCTGTCCAAGAGTAATCCTGACGTGTGGATGGGTGATCGTAGGTATGCCAGGCATCATCTCTGTGTCACTGCTGGACAGAGGGACAGCGGACCAATGGATATAGTATCCTCATCCTAAGGGGTGGTGAAAGCCACACACACTCTGGCTAGGCTTACACATGCCGAAGGGCACATAGCCTGGTATGTACCTATGCACCTATGTACCTATGTAGGAGTCCATGCAGGTTGCGGGTACCTGTGGTATGCTGATATTGCCAGATGTGCCTGTGGGTAACCCACAGCTACACGTGGGGACTGATAACAGTGCTCCCAGTAGGCACATGCAAGTACACCATATGAGGCATACAGGTTAACAGAACCAACATGGTGCTACACATGTAACCGTCACGCATACCATGTACACAGCTCAATGTATGCTGCACCTGCACTACATGGTATGTCTGCTGCATGATGTCAGTACACAACCCACGTCACATACGCACCTGTCACCTGTCATACACAACCACTGCAACATACACATCACGCACTATGCGGACACAGGTATCACATACACCTCTCACTAACTTGTCCACCCTGTGCATCAGAATATATTTGCATAACCGTGCACCGATGGTGTGGATGACAGTGCTGCGGCAGAGGCTTCATCATATGCACAGGGTGATATGTGTGCCAGGGGCATAGGCTGTACCAATGGATGACATCATGTGTGTGTAAGGGCCGGTGCATTTACTGGGCATGACTGTGCAGAATGCATGTGGATGTGGTGGAGCCCTACAGTTGTGTCTGCTGTGTGTGGGTATGTGTGTACACAGTTCAGCCATCTGTGATGCCTACACGGGGTATACTTGGCAGCCCCAGACTGTACAGTGCAGGTTGTATGGCTCACTGTGTCCGTCTGCGGCCACGTGACCCGTGCCTGCCTGGGGTCGCACGGGCACTACCGGGTGGAGGTATGGAGTGGCCACTCTGATGACACATGTCTGCTGGAACCGTGTCCATGCTGGGACCGGCCAGGGCCACGTCCACGTGGCCTGCTGTGTCCTGGTGTGGTTGGTGTAGCACCAGCTGCACTGCTGCTGCTACCGGCACTGTGTGAGTGGGCATGAGAGGTGGCACGCACACGCCGACCTACACTAGGTGGTGATGCTGGCCCACGGCCACGTGTCCCACGCCTCACCCCTACCAGGTGTTCCAGCACAGACAGCTCATGCTCGCGGATTGACATGCCTCGGTCGAGGATTCCAACCATCTCACCTAATCACTTATCCAGAACATCAGCAAGCTGCTGTTGAGCATTCGCCAATGACTGGATGTTCTCATTTAGGGAATGGATTGCGGCCCTCTGCAGCCTCTGCCCTTCTTGGTTCTGCCATTCAGCACGTGCCTGTGCCGCCATTACAGTCTGGAACATGCATCTGGTGATACCAGCTGCTGCACCCTGTACAGCAGGTGCATGTCTACCAGAGCTCCTCCTACGAGCAGCACCAGCCACATGCCTGTGTGGCACATCACCAGTCATTACACTGGCAACATGGTGTGTACCCGCACCTTCTGTAGCCACCACACATTCCTGCTCAATGCCAACAGATGCTGACTGTCCTTCCTCTATGGGCAACGGTGATGTGGTATGTGTCGGCATCAGAACCATGTGCGGAGATGAAGGGGACATAGGTGGGATGTTAACCAATGGCACAGCTTCTGCCCCTGACAACCCTGCCTGTGCCTCATGCATATGGTCATCACCGCTAGTATCTGTGGGGACACTAGCATCAGATGGACCGCAGGAGGGGAACGCACCTACACCACCTGTGAATACAAAGACATACTGTAAGATACATTACACACATGCAGATACACATGCAGACACACACACACACACACGCAGACATACACACAGACACACACACACACACCCACACAGACACACACACGCACGCAGACACACACATGCAGAGACACACATGCTGACACACACACGCAGACACACACACATGCAGACACATCATGCATGTGATATTGCAGATGGCATGCAGCATTCCCACACCACAGCTCAGTGAATGCAGGCCAGACATTAATAGTGGTAGTATGCATACTGCCCTGGGGTGCACACTACATCAAGCAGGTGTCATTTCAGTAGGCATGCAGTACACACATTCATGGTAGTTTGCATGCATCACCGTGATACACCGTGTGGCCACAGGCAGGTTAACAGTACACATGGCTGGCGTCACTTTATCATGTACTCCGCCAACATGTGCGATAACATGTGGACATGTGACAATGGTGTCCCACCACATGCACCACATCAAACTGGACGTCACAGTGCAGTGTTATGTGTACAGGCTACAGATAGAATGCATGTGTAACAAAGATGTCTGTGCAGGTGTGGTTGGTGTGAGCTGTGTACATAGCTATACAGTGGGGAGTACAGGCACTGTGCCACTGCATGGCAGCAAGACACAGGTATGTTTCTGTGCGATGCGTAACATGGACGCATTGCATTGCCATGTCTGCAACACAGTCATGCTGTTCCACAGCACGTATATGGTAGACATTGGTGGCACCTCCAGTGGCTGCAGACAGGCATTGCGGTTGTCTGGTGTACCACATCAGATGTACAGGTGGTCCACTACAGCTATGATCGCACTATGTGTGGACAAAGTGCAACGGTGACTACCCACTCCAGATGTACTGTGTGGCAACATGCCTGTGGGTATCACCCATGGCCATGTTTGACTGGGTCATGGGCAATTGTGTGTGATGGGCATCGTGTACACATCCCTGTGGTGGCCCATGTGACATACACCCATACTAGTCTGAGGTGTCACAATCCCGAGGGCTATGCAGACAGTGTGGATGTCTGCTATGTCGGGCGTAGGTCATGTCATGGTGTGACAATGTTGCAGACAGAACACCACGTGCATGGGACATGTCATGTGCCATGTCACAACGTGTGCACACAATGCAGGGGCATAGGTCACATTGGTAACACCTGTGTGCTGGCCAGATCACAGCTCACTATGTGGTACTGTGTGCATACCGCAAATGGCATTCCGATGCATACTACATATGCAGCCATTGTAGAACACCTCCACCATTGTATGCATAGCTGACTGCACATATCACACCGATGGGTTATGTGGTGTCATGCCGGTGTATACTAACGGTTGTATCTACTGTACATGGGTGGCGTGTGTGTGTCAGGTGGTGCAACCTGTATACCGTGACTGGAGCAGACCCAGGTGTGCATGTCATACCTGGCCACATGGCAAATATCTATACACTGTAACATGCCTGTTACTAGCAACAGTCTCACCTGCGACGGACCCATGGCTGTGCGACACGCCAGAGGTACCTGTATAGGGACGACACAACAGTATACACATTATCCATTACTGTAGCCACAGTAAGCACTGTGCATGTCACATCATGTACCTGTGTGGTAGCATGTGTTATGCACATGTCTGCAAACACAACGTAGCATACTGTAGTATGCAGCTTGTGTGGCCATATACCTGGCATGTGTTGGTACATTATGTGGTGTACTGTGACACCCACACCTACATCAGTTATCATACACACATGCAAGACTGACTTACCAGGCAGCTCCAGGCTCGTTGGTTGGGAGACACCCACCTCCATGATGGCAGCGAGTGTTTCTGCATGATGTTCCCTGGGTGTCCCCAGACTGGCCAGGAGCTCCTCCGTATGTGTGAGTGGGTGCTGGGTTGGTGGCCCACCACCTGTCCCACCTTGTTCTCTGGCGATTGCGGCGGCACGCTGTTTCGCGTGCCGTATTAGGTCTGTGCAGTGTCGGCGTATCTGCTGGTAGGTGGTTGTTGCCACCCACGTTGTTCACCCTCCTGTGCATATCCTGCCACAGGTCATCCCGCTGCTGTGCTTGCTGTGGAACATGGCTGAATAGCAGGTCATAGTTGTCATGGAGCAACGGTATGATTACGTCATCCTCCTGGCGGCTGAAGGCTGGCAGCCGGGAATGTGGCATTATCTGTAAGACATAATGATGGTGACAGGTCACATTTACACTGATGTACTGGCATACCGCTGGACATACATTGCTATGACATGTAAGACATCTGCACAGTAATCTCTGCGATGCATCATGGCACTGACACAGCTGACGTGTTGCCGTCACACCATTAAGCAGTGGGTATCATATCATATCTGTGTGTCAACTCATCACACTGTACACACACCATGTTGATGGTAACCTGCTGTGGACATGTGTACCTGCCTGCACCTGTGTTCATACCAGTTGGCACATGTCCCAATGTGCACACAGTTCTACTGTTCACCTGGATGCTGTGTATATGTCACTAGGCATCACGTACGCAGCCATTATGAACGTCAGTGGTGGCACTGCACACATACACATGGACACCTGTACATGCATGTGTTGTGCCATGTACATCTACACAGCACTGTATGGGTGTTGGACAACCTGCCACGGCTCACCTGTATTGCACATGTGATACACATGGGACATTGTGTGACCATATGACATTAGCAGGGAAGGTCATGCATAGCATGTGCGCACGCACGTTGTACACACCAACACACAGCACCTGTGACACCACAGGGTGCATCAGTGCCACATTACTGCTCTGGACGGTTGATAGTGCAAGTGCCATTTGTCCATCACACCATGTATGACTGTGATAGCACGTGCAGCCTTGTTGGGCAGGGCTGCATGGTATGGCAGGGTATGTCACATACATGTCACAGGGATGTGTCCCACCTGGGGGGTACTGATATTGGCAGGGTGGCTGTCCATTCCATATGTCATTGCTATGTGTATATGGACATTACACATGTCTATCATCATGGTGTGGACAATGGCCTTCTGCAAGGTAGGCAGCATGCTGCTTGGTGGGGGTGTGTATGGTGCATGCTGTTATCGCACATCCATGCATACAAATTACCCCTGACAGGTGCTATGTGCTGCGATATTGTTCAACACAGTGCTGTATGTCCCACACACTGCTATCCCGTGCACATGGATGGTTGCCTGGCCTGACATGGGTACCACATATGTCTACATCCAGTGCCTGCTGCCACCCCATGTCAGCTGGTGCACCACACAGCCATCCCTCCCACAGGGACCGTGGTGTTGGGCACAGCATAGGTATCCATGTATGGGGACAGGGATGTTCACATAGCAGGGGCACTGATGGTATCATCCATCGGACCATACACATATGACGCACACCTCACACACACAGCCCATTCAGTATGTTGTTTGCAACACTGACACAGCTATACTGCTAAGCCAGGGACATTCCCAGACGTACATACACAGATGCGTGAACATCTGTCTGTGGCATGGGCTACAATAATGGTGGGGTTCAACACATAACGTGTTTGAGTGTGGCTGGCGCAGACGTTCTGTGCACATGTCTACACAGTAAGCCTGTTCTACAGTAGCCAGTGGTGATGTGCTGTGCACATGTCAATGCTGCACATTGTGTTGGTGTCTGTCTGTCCACAGGCCAGTGGTGGGACACACAGGGTATTAGTGAACATATATGCATGCCACCCTGTACTGCTGTACTGCTAGCTTCTTGGGTGCTAATGTGTCATGGACATGCACACCTTACCTGGACAGGTGGTAGTGGGTTGCCACCCGTACCCATCTCCTCTTGTGGGTTGCTATGATCCAACACCCTCTTTGTATTGTATGTTCAGGCTATGCACCTGTGTGGGGCATGTGGGCATGCAATGCACTACTGCATACCTTTGCACCCATTGCAGAACATGTCACACAGGTACACTGGCAGCCATACACTTCACAGCTTGATGACGGTACAACACGTGTTGTACACACGTAACACATATCCTGTGGGACATGGTCATATGTACAGGCATGTCCAACAGTCACGTACCACTGCTACCCCTACATGACGGATATGCAGTACATGTGGCGGTACAGCAACTGTCACATGTAGTCGTGCAATGCCCCCCTACCTACATGGCATGGTACTGCCTGTGGGGGATATGCGTCTGCATCCATGCTGTGCCCATAGCTGACAGTTGTACATCGATATGTGCAACATACCTCATTTGGTGTTCTCATGGGTGCATGTTCAACATGGCTCCGCATTGTTTGTGTCTGTCACACAGTCATTGTTGTACATGGTTTACATGCCAGCCATGGCTTACTGTGTGTGATTCCATGTACTTCATTGGTATACCAGCATTATACATTATAACAGCATATTCCAGCCATCACATAGCCTTCCTAGATGACACTGTTAGCCAGCCAGTAGGAGGTGTTCCGCCATCTGCACATAGGTCACACAGTACGAGGGCGGCTGACACCCATTCTGGGGACAGGGTTCTGACAGCTGTGGATGGGTGTGATGCTGTCGACAACCATGACTGCGCCTGATGGTCACATCTGGATGGGTAACATTCACAACACACACCTACCTTCACGTAGTAACACATCATCTACAACAATGGACATTCCTGCCAGAACAATGTGTGCAGTATGTCTGTATGACCACTGCAGGCACCACTGGTGGCCCCCAGCATGGCAGCCAACAGCACCAGTGTATATCCCGTGCAACCATGGGTTACACCATTCACAACACACCTGTCTCAGATGACCCTGTTGTGGATCACAGTGCAGTTCCACACATCATGTTACACTAGGCATCATGCACTGATATGTTGCGGATGTGTGAACGGCTGTGCAACTCAACATATGCACACATGACACATCACCTGGTACAACATATCTGTCATACAACATGTTATTGTGACCACCCTGTGATGGCATTACACAGGCTACGTGTACTGGGACATGTGATGGCTCACCGGTATATTCACCCTCTGGGTGTGTGTCTAGCCAAGTGTACAGTAGGCAGTGGTCTGAACACAGGGACACTTTACATTGACCTACTCTGTCACTGCAACTGTTGACTATGCTCATACTGTACTTATACAGGCATGTGGTATCTGACCACTATGACAGTCCTGGTCGACCACACTGCTGTGGCACACATGACCTGCGGACATCTGCCTGGGGTTTAGAGCACACATGTACATCTTCACATGCTATACTGCCTCTGTGGCAGTGTCACATGACTGTCTCCAGCAGGGCTGTAACAGGCAGGCACGGCATGGGGTCATGTGGGACAATGCTTGCACCTTCCACTGTGCTGCACACAAGCAAGGCACACACACTAGTGCACCACTCACATTTATCTGCAGTGCCTGGGACCTGCCTCCATGCTCTGCACAGCACACCTGCAAGTACAGATTGTACATGGATCATACCTCCCAGGCACATACCTGGACTGCAACACACACAGGTGAGGGGATCCCACATCACACAGTGTTTTGCACACATACTGGATATTTGCCAACACAATGCATCATAGGTGCTCCATGTTCAGATACCCATGTTTGTGACCGCTAGACACATTGTAACACGCAACAGAGCTTACATTGTACACCACAGGTTACATGCTGTCTGTGTTGTCATACTGTACATTGGGCCTCAGACAGCTGATACTGCCATGTGCTGACAGCAACCCACACTTCCCTAGAATGGACACCCATGTACCCACACATGCTTGAGGCATGCACTCCACCTAGCTGGGTGACACATTACACAACACATACCATACCTACACTACCCTCAGCATGCACGATACCTCCATGTGTCTGGTGTGTTAAACCTGGGGTTATCCCCTTTGGTAGATGAACATATATGCTTCACGGCCCTGCTAGCCACACCCTGGACACACACCCATCGCAGCATACATGGAACATGTGTTCTACAGCCAGTACTACTGACGTCTGCTGACGGGGGTTGTTAATGGCATGGCACCCGGCAGATGGACAGTGTACATAACTATGCTGACACATACCACAGTGCACTTCCGTAGCATGTACGCAATGGTAGGGACCATGCTATTCCACACAGAGACATGGCGGTACTGGCCTTTTCACAGACGCCACGGTGGTGGTCATGTTCCATGCACATCTGCTGTATGGGCACATGTGCAGGCTGTTGCACGGTGGTGTATATTCACATGTGTGGCTGCATCACTTGACAGCCATGGTGGGTCCTCGTGGTCCATCACATGCTCCAAGGCTAGCTACCTACACATGACTGCCGCACATTGCAGTGTGGGTCCTCAGGCAGTGTGGTGGTATGTCTGTGTTGTTTGGCTACATCCACATTCGATGTCGCGTACAACAGTCACCCAGGCATTGCAGACTGAGATAATGTTGGCAACATGCCAAGCAATGGTGTACTTACCAACAATACACACTCTCACTCACTACAGGGTTGCAATCCATACATGGACATCGTAGTGTCCCTGTGGACACATACATGGTACTGCCATGCAGACGTTATGTCCTAAGACACTGTCCCAATGTCACCTTCCGATCTCCCTAGCTGTTATGTCCCACCAACCTGTTTGGTATGTGTCTCCAGACCAGCCCACTGAATTCACTGCTAGCCTGTTGTCGGACATTGTGTACCTTGACCGTCACACTGCCGCATCTATCGCACTACACATGGGTGGCACTGCATTGCACGTGTGGGACTGCATTCGTACACCCATGACTGGACCATTCTGTATGGCACTGGGGCACATCCTCACAAACGTGCTTCATGCACTCATTGATGACCTCCATGCCTTTACTGGCACCCTTGTTGGGCTTCTGTGTGCCACAGCATGCCACATACACATGCTGGCCACCTGTCATACCATTACATGGGTGGTTGGTGTGGTACAGAGGGCAACAGATCAGACATTGTCCTCACATTGCCCTTCAGCACCATTCCACGTTCTGGTATTGGCAACGTACACATCCACCTGCACATCATACCCTGTGTCTCAGGATGTTAGGCTATATGACTCCTGGACAGGACACACAGTGGTGCAAGCATATCATGCTACCTACTACATGTCAGGTACATATGGCATTACACAGTCCTCAGTCATGGGACCCTCATGTTCACTATTTGCTTACATACACAACATGCTGTCACAGAGTACTGTCCATGCCTAGATATCCCACATCTACATACCTGGCACCATTATAGCTCCACCAGCTCATACTGATAACAACCATACGGGTGTCGGTGTGGCAGATACATCATGTGGGTGTCATGGCATCAGGATGCATGACACATGGTGCATGCACATCACCTTTGCATAGCAACATTCATCCACTGAGTATCACATGGATACTGTCCCCGTACATGCATATCAAATTGTACATGGTTGCTGTACACACAAATGCCCCACATGGTGCTGTGGTTATTGTATTCCACTGTGGCATGGGTACGCATCTGCAGGGCCACACCTAGCTGTACTGTGTGTGATGCTGATACATAGGTAGCCATTGTACCTGTGGCATACACACATCTACACACGGGCAAGGTTACAATACCACATTCGTGGTGTACCTTCCACAATGGCTATGACTTTATATGGCACAGCATTGTCATGCCATGATGTGTACCAGGCTCAGACAGTTTACATATGCGGCTGACAGACGGAAAACACATCTGTACACATCTGCATACCACATACACAGGGGTGTCTTCTGCTCTGACATGGACCATGTCCTCTGCATTACTGATGCATGTAGTACTCATACATGGCAATTGCAGTGGGCAGTGTGAACGGACCACTCATGGATATGTGCACACATGCCACATTGCATGGGCTGGGCTTCTGTGTTACTTCCTCAGACACAACACACACCATGCTGTGGAACATAGGTCCTGTGCACATCCCACAGGGACACACAGTGGCACTGTTCATGTGATAGCTCCCTTGCTGTTTGAGTGACACGTAGTCATGGTACCACCACAGCAGCAGTACTGTGTAGACATGCAGTTGACACCCACCTCTGCTGTTCACTGGACACTACCATGGGGAGGTGACACTACTGTGTACACTGCACATGTGTTTACACATGGACCTGCCGGACTTCATTGTTGCCCACATTGCACCTGCTACAGATCGTTTGGCCATGGTTACTTGGTGTTCCTTCCATTTTGGATGGCTATTATGCTACTACTCTGTCCCATATCTACAGGCCATATGTATCCTGTTATTGTACATACCAATAGGCAATAACTCCATTATGCATGATATGCCTGTGATACTGTGTATGATGTCTGTCATATCCACCATGACAGCTTTACATTACACATAGTTGACATAGTATCCCCTACTGCAAGGCATACGTGCATGTCGGGTGCACATTACGTATGACATCGACGGTATATGCCCATACACATGTGTGCTGTGACAGTATACATACATGTCCTATCCCCTGCTATGTCACTTCCTTGTTGGACATCCACTGCCAGCATCGGCGTGTGGTGTGGCATTGTTCTCTGTTATGCCCCCCTGTGGCAGCCCTTGTGTTATCCCGGCTGTGTACATGATGTCCCACTGCTGTGCACACGGTGTCCACAGTCGTTGGTATGCTCAGCAGGATAGCACTACATAACCACCTTTCACCACTCTCTGCATTATGGACAAGTATCATTACTTACAAACACCATTCACATACAGTACAGCTTCGTCATACACATCATGCGTTACACACCCGTACATATCGTGGGTTCTACATACCTTGTCAGTGTTTCGTTCCGTTTTTCATTCCGTGTATCGGTATTCCTATTTGTTACTCTTTCCGTTGTAGAGTACTGGTTCAGTATGAGCATACGGTTTGAATATCCTGGGAGTCATCCTTATATCCGTCGATACCTGCAACATGTGGGTTCATCACACCAATAGCTGTTCCTCAGTGTGTACTTGTGCGCATATCACCTGTGCATCTACTCCATTTGTACATTACGCGTCGTAACTAGGGTATGGTTGCATTCCTCACCTCGGCGTTGGCTATTTGCCCTACCTTCGTGGAGATGGTCTGTATTGTGTTATGTTATGTGTAACTGCAGCCGCTATGTGTGGCGACAGGTACATTTTGCAGTGGTGTTAGCCATGGATTGTGTGTGTTGGGTATGGTATTATGTTCGACATGTGGGTGTCCCTGTCCTGACGGCATCTGTTGATGGCGTTTTGCATTCAGATGTGTAACATAGCTGTTGGATTCCTTTAAACAACGGATGCAAGTATGCATCCGCTGTTGATAGTGTTTCCCACGCGAGATGTTGCAGTTATGCAGCTGTCATTGACTGCCTGTATGTTTGTGCTGCTATTACGGCTTGTATCCCTTTGATATGTGCGATGGGGAATATCGGAGGTTGTAGGTGACGGATACGGGTTGTGGGCCTTGCATCTCTACATTCCCGGTATGCTTGTCTGTGTGCTCCATCCCTGCCTGGGGAGTTGACAGTTAATTGTCTGTTGTTCTGGGAGTGTAGGTTGTGTTGTTGTCATGTGGTGTTGGTATCGCCTGCGTGTGTGCTTCCTGCATGTATTTCTCCGTCACATCGGTGGTATATCTGTGGTTGTTTGTACATGACGACTATCCCTTGTCATTCTGTCCCAGATATTTACAGTCATTGTGGTCCTGTACTTGGGATGGCCTGTTTGCCAGTGGTTGCCACCTATTCAGGTGGCGATTGCTTGTTTGACACTTGTAGAACACACAGCGGTGTTTACAGGCCGATACGTGGTCACGGTCAGTACCGGGGTAGCACATGCATATTTCCGCAGTACATACCTATTGCTGTGTGACTTTGCCGACTTATCGTTTTGCAATTAGCATATTGGTGTCATACATACGGTCATGATTAGTACATACGTCCTTTCCATTTCATGTGGGGTATATTCCTGTGGTACATTCTGGGACATTTTCACTTTGCATCATTATACTCCGCCACACGCCTAGCCAGGGTGGGGGTCTCAGTACTACTTTGGGACTACTGGTGTACATATGCCTGTGGCTAGTGTACTGTATGCCTACACATGTTATTCCACTCCGCCTCTAACATGGCACCAACATACACATTTTACAGAGGCACACACATTACACTCGCACAGCGAAACACACGGCACCCTCACCGCACACATACACATTCTGCGGCAGTCACAGGGATGGTTGCACACAGTACCTGCATGGGCCGCATCACCGGTGGCAGTGTCTACCTCCCCTCATATCATCATAGTATTACCTGCGCATGTACTGTTACTGTACTGTGGCCTGGCGATCATTCCGACTCGCGGTTATGCATTTCGGTATGTTGACCTTTCCATGGGTGGCGGTTTCCTCTTCTGTTAAACCTCCCGGATGCTCAGGTTGTCTTTCACTATGTATACTATGTACAGATATCTCGTGTTACTTCTCTGTCACCTTACATCCCTCTGATTCCCTGTCTTACCTGCAATACTTATATGTATATGTGTACATATATTTCTATATATGTAATTATATCTATCTACATATCTGTATATGCACATATCTACATGTCTATATGTATACACCTTGCGGCGAACGTGGCAACATACAGCAACGCCGTCTGCTGTAGGACCCGCGTACGGTTCAGGTGTTGGCATTCCATGCTCCGCTGGCTGTTGGGTGTACAGTGTTTGGGTGCTGCCTATGTTGGAGTCACACATGGGGCCACCCATACGGTACACTTTACTGGTGGCCATGTTTGTGTGCCGTCCATTTCACTGTGTGTGCAGGTAGGGAGGTGTCAGTCCATGAGGCCTACGCTGTCAGAGTATGTGCTATATGTTCCCTCTTTGCCAGGGCATAGGCATATTGGGTATGCCTCCGTCTGCCTACTGGGGCTGGCACAGTGTGTTCATGGTCCTGAACCCTCTGTGCCTGGACTGGCCTTGGCAGTTGTGGTGGGCTTTGTGGCCCTTCACCATTATGTCCCTGCAGCAGCTGCTTCCGCAGGATCATATTATGTAGCATGGCACATACTATGAATATGTGGGCACATGTGCCTGGAGAGTACTGCAGGGCTCCACCGGATGTATCCAAGCACCGGAACCATGATTTCAGCATCCCAAACACACGCTCTATGATTATTCTGGTTTGTGCGTGTGCCTCATTATGGCGTTCTTGCATGTGTGTGTGTGCATTTCTGATGGGAGTCATCATCCACGGCTCCAGTGCATAGCCAGCATCCCCCACAAGGTGGCCTTGTGGGATGTCCCCCCTGGCGAATACCTGGTACAGCTGTGAGGCATGCCAGATATGGGAGTCATGATAGCTTCCAGGGCTGCCAGCACACACATCCATGATAATGCCCTGCACATTGCACATGACCTGGCAATTGATGGAGGGGAATCCCTTGCAGTTTATGTAGCGTCTACCCTGCTCCCCAGGTGGTGACTTGATTTGTATGTGCGTACAGTCTATCGCACCCAGTACCTCCGGGTATTGTGCCACACGGTGGAAGTGGCACATTTTGCTAGCCAACTCCTCCTGAGATCTGGGGAAGTATATATGCTCATTGGCATGTGGTAACATGGCATCCAGAAACTGGTGTAGTACCCTGGATGCTGATGCCTGTGAGATGCCCATTATATCCCCAGTTGGCCTTTGAAAGGTACCTGTGGCCAGTATTCACAAGCTTACACATACCTTTGTGTCCACTGGGATGGGCTTCCCTCTGTTGTTTCTTGTTCTCAGGCGTGGCCGGCACAGCTCCACTATTTGCTGTAACGTGTCCCTATCCACCCTGTAACGCTCTACTATCTCCAGGTCTTGTAGCCCCTGGTAGGTTACCCTTGGTCTGAACACTCTCCTTCTCCTCTGAGGCCTACGGTAGTTGTCGGCACCCTCCTCCACAACTCCGTCTGTCTCTAACACATGCTGATGGATCACGGCCACGGCGGCACCCAACATGTACATTTTAAAAGTTCCCTGTGTGTTTACACCTATGGTGCGGTGTTTGGGAATACACGGCTGTGTGTTGTGTGCATTCACACTTTATACTGTTGTGCTGTACACCCAGTGATGTCATAGGGTGTGTCTGTGCGGCCGTATCTGGGGAATATCTTCCGTGTTTTACCGTTGGCACTGCAACGCTGTTGCCTTTGGTGTTGCATTACTCTTGCCTGCAATGGATTAGCTTTCGACCTTACCTTACTGTTTCTGCACGTTGCACCTACTATTTCCTGGCATGCATCCTGCAGAGCCCTGTCATGTGTAGTTTCTGGGACATGGCATATCGTGCATTTTGTGTGCTGCCGCCATTATGCTGCCTGTCTACTTGGCTCTGCTGTGTCAGGTCTTCACTCTTTGCAATCTGCTACCTCCCCTACTTTCTTTGCATTCATATGCCTCCCTATCCCGTTTTGCAGGTTTCTGCATGCAGAGTTGTCAGCTGCCACCGATTGGCCTTCGTGGGTTGATTACTGTTGATTGCTCATTACTACTCCAATTACACTGCTTCTGCATTTCCTCATATTCTCAACATCACCTTCCTGTATCCGATGTTATTTGCGGGACGAGCGTCACATGACTGGGTTAAGGGAACGTAGTCATCCTCGTGCACATGCACCTCTGTGCGCATTGTGTGCTCTCAGCTCAACTATTTCCCAACACACCGGTCCTGCAGCCGTGATGTGCAATGTACAGCCCAGGTTTGCTGAGCTCCAATATGCTTCCTCCTACAGTGGCACACCCCTCTGCAGGTGACATGTATTCCCTCTGAGCCACTCCTCGGTGTATTACCGCTGCGCCATTTGGTACAGCCTTACGCCGGCGGGGGTTTTGCGATTCAGTATTATCTGCCTCATTTGCATGGCACTGACTACTAATTCATAGTTACCATGTCGAACACTGTTGCGACTCCTTGGCAACCCTTGCACAGTGGATGTGGCTTTCCATGCATACCATGGTGTATTGTGGCTGTGAAGCTGATGTGTATTACACTGCTGTTTTATGACATTGTCATATTATTTCATTGTTTAGCACCTTCCGCAGACATGTCCTGGGGTTCTGCTTTGAGTTTCTGTGGACATACCATTTATGTTATTATTTACATGTTGTGCATGTTTTCTTTTGACATTCTCTGTGTCTTTTGCCATTTGCATATGGCAACAGTGTGATACCTGACGTTGACAGCCTTCCGTTACTCCTATGTTATGTTTGGGTAAATGTAAACCATTTTTTTTGGTTTACATTGCCGCGTCTTATGCTACGCCTGCGCCACTTCGTGGATCGCTATATGCCTTCATTTGCATGGTGCAACACCGCACATGGGGTGTTTAGCATACCTACACCGGAGGTGGCGCAGATCCGGCACACGCCGGTAGTGCACGTGGGATTGGATCGTACCTGAATCGCTCGGTGGCCATATTTGGCGTTGTAACGCCTACGCTATGCGTCCGCCTGGCGCAGCGTTCATGAATCCCGGGGTTTGTTTGATTTGCATTGAATTCATAAAGTGCTTTTGTTTTGAAAACTGATTTTAGAGTTTTATATCAATAAAGAACTCATATGTATGTCATGAATAATGAATGCTTCAGGAGATGAGCCCATTTCTGAATTTCATTTACCAAGTATGAATTTGAAGCATTTACTGACCAAGGAACATCATTCATGCAGCCACATATTTATCAGATTTGTTTGTTCTTGTTTTATCCAGTAGCACTCATTCTCAGTTTTTCTGGGCAGTAAAAGTCTTATTACTCTGCAAAAAACAACAAACTGTTAAATTCATGCGTCATACGTGCATTTATTTTTGGAGTCCTACTGTTAACAGTCTACTTTCATTTGTAATCATTGAAGTATACCTAGTATTAGAGAGACCATTTCTCTTGAGGATAACATTTGTGGATTTATTTATTCTATTCCACCTCATGTACATTTAAGCTTAATTTGAACTAGAGGTCAGGCACCTGCGTTATGCACAACTCAGTGCCTCTAATTGCTGCATTTATCACAGCAATGGTGGAGCTGACAGCAAGGTGTTGACATTAGAATAATGCACATTTTCTCCTGAGTATTCTATTATCCACCGTCATGGAAGACTTACCTCGGTGGTGACTGTAACTACAAACCTTTCCTAACCTCTTGCAATGAAATGCTTGTTGTGAAGAAATAAAAGATGAGATAGCATCGTTTACCATTTCACCTAAGAAAAAGTAAGTAAAACAGAACAAGCATATGCACTTTAAACGAGTCTAATGCTTTTTAAACATGTTCAGAAACAGACAAATTTAATTTTCTTGTACTTTGGAATAATGACCAATGTTTTCTAAACAGAGTGTATATTACAGTTAATGAAAACATTTGTGATAGCTTTCTGCTGCCTTAAAGCTTACTTGTTGAACATTACAAAACAGCTAGGAGATTAGCAGACGATAATACAGGAAAAGAGTAAACGAGAATAATTATTGCCATCATAGGAAACTTCTGCAGAAGAGTAAAGAGGATAGATTGTACTTTTGGAGATGTGTGTTTGGGGCGGGGGCGGGAGGTAATCTTGTCAGGGAATTTATTAAATTAATTGTGCTTCACAATAGGAAACAATGCCACTACTATATGAGACAGTTTGATTCAGAAAAGCACTGTAAAATTGTATCTTTGCTGTCGAGGTGAACTTAGTTTATTCAGCTATCATGTACTAAGATCAGTAGTGACTTGCAATTATGATATATATCCACATCATCTTCAGATCTTATGTAACTAAAACCTGTGTCAAATATGACTGTTCTACTTTTGGCAATAAAGAAGATTAGGATAGTAGCACAGCATATCAATATAATATAATCTACTGCACAATTTTGCAAACACTACTGCAATGTAGCTGACTGCCATCTTGCCTTGCATAACAAAACAGTGCACAAAGGACATTTTCATAGAACATGCACCCATAATTTTGAAAAAAATATAAACTTACAACAAAAACGTGCATTTTATTTATTTATCCACATATATATATATATATATATATATATATATATATATATATATATATATATATATATATATATATATATTATTCATCTTTGTTGAACTGGGCAGTAGATGAATCAATAACAATAATAATGACCAAAGTCACATATTTAAAATTTGTTTTACAGAAACATACAGTTGCAAAAATATTGCATCTTAATGTACACACATACATGCACATCAGTCCTACAAAGCAAGATTAAAGACTTTTTAAAAATGACCGGATGAGAGCATGAGGTACTTTCATCTACAGATAGACCTCCATCACTACCAGATCTTATAGCCACATTGTTCACAATATATACTCTTTATTGTTATGAAGAAATGTATTTATTTATTTATTTTTATTTTACACCATAAGAAACAATCAGCAGGCCAGGAGGGAAAGAGTAAGGAGCACACAGTGAGAGTCAGCCTGGCCTGAATGATAGGGTTAGTTTAAAACCATTTCTTATGGACCGCCCTTGAAAGCATTAGTAATGATCAATAGTTTTTAGAATAGTAGTATGTTTTATCCGGCAATGTACATATAAATGTTTTAAGGTTTTTAACCTTTTGGTAAAGATTATTTAATCAACTTTTTGATAGCAACTTTTTGACAGTAGTTTTATATGTAATGGATGTCCTTTTTTACTGTGCATTTATATATATATATATATATATATATATATATATATATATATATATATATGTTTTTGCCTTATGGATATATGTCTTTAATATATAGCATTGGATGCAAATTGGTGATAATTGTTTGTTTGATTTCATTGGCCCAATGAATTGTAGGGTGTGTATTTAAATATTTGAAAGTTAGATGTTTGTTAAAGTCTGATGAAGCATCCTGAGCAGATGTGAAAGCGCTTACTTTTACAATAAAGCTGTTTTAGTACACTAGCAACTAGTTGGCTTCGATTGTTAAAGAAAATATTTTGTTCAACAACCCACAAGTCATACAAATGTCAGAAATATTATTGCATACACCATTGCTGTTTTGTTTTGCGGGGGGGCTTACTTGCTTGCAGGGCATCTACATCTATTTTATGTCCTCCCTATTTCTTCTTTGTCCTCAAGAACTGCTATTTCATCTGACAATATTCTGACCTACTTGAATGGCAAACAATGCTATTTTGCTGTTGCATACAACTCCAGAGTTAAAAGACCCAGATTATGGACAAATGGGGCCCTCCCTATGCAAGGTACTTAATCAGCCCCATTGCAGCCATACCAATATCCCATTTCTTGGCTAACTCTCCTCATTAACCATAAATGCTATTCCAACCTGTTAGTTTACATATTAAGTAATTCTTTACCTTTACAATTATCAGAGATTTGGATTTTATTAACTACTGTTATTTCACATTTTAAAGAAAAAAACAATGACACCTATTTTCTAAACAAAACAAAAAACTCTCACCTTGAAAACAGGCTTAGCATAATAAACGTTCAGTTTCTCTTTCCTTGAAACTAGCATTTAGTGAAAATGCATCTGGCAACACATTAAACTGCAAGAGACATGCTGGGATTCATCCTCTAATAGCATATAGTAAAGTACTAACTAGTGTCTATGTGAGGGGCTG
This sequence comes from Protopterus annectens, assembly GCF_019279795.1. NCBI lineage: Eukaryota > Metazoa > Chordata > Ceratodontiformes > Protopteridae > Protopterus > Protopterus annectens. Next base: position 189,553,312 of record NC_056729.1, read on the forward strand.
TATGAATTAAAAAGACACATATATAGTGTACATGCTGACAGACTGTGACAGCTCACTGAACACATCTAGTAAAGTAACTTGGCAAGGTCACACAGAATAAAAAGAAGAGCGAGGGTATCAAACCAGCTATTATAGGAAGCAGTTCCTTAACAGCTTGTAGCTGTATTCATCTGCACTAAATGCTAGACAAACTGTTACAGCGTTAACTACAAATCAATATAACTGTATGACTGACTTTAACCACCTGTAATTCTCAATGATTTGTGTGAAAGAAAACAAAGTTGAAGGAGGTCTGCCAGTTGGTGCAGAAGGCTAAGGCTCCTGTCACTACAAGTTAAAGTTCAGAGTTTGATTTTGAGAAAATGACTTGACAAGAGAGCCCCTTCACCTGAGAAAATGACTTAACAAGAGAGCCCCCTTCCCCAGTTGTAAGTCCATAGGTTTATACTAAGCCGTCAACCACCAGGGTCTTTACAAGCCTAGATGTGCAATCCAACCCAGTTTTGTCCCGAGTTTCTTGGATGCCTATATGGTGGGGTATGTTAGTAAAGAGGTAGCTAACGATTATGTGGGGGGTTTGTTAGTTGGGGAAAAGTGTACTTAATGTTTACCTCTGTACATCAGAGAAATTGAGGCATTGCACACACAGGCAAAATCATTAGTTTCCAGTTATCATTCACTCTCTTGTAAAGAGGTTCTGCTGCAACTTTTAAACTCCACACTGATAATGATGGAATCTCCAGTGCTTTTAACATCTCTCATAGATGCATGATGATGGAAAAACAAATGACACAGGTGCTGGTTGTATGCATGTCTTCTCTGGTAAGAGGCAGAACATGCAAGCTCAGTCTCTCATGCACTGACAGAAGGAGTTAGAGCAGCTTAAAATGAATTTTGTAAAGCAATGGGAACATTTTAATTTGTAAAGCTGGCCTCGCATTTTGTATTTTTTAATGCCAGCTGCTTCCTCCTTCATCAAGCACTGGGCCCTAGTCAGTTGCTTAGGTTATTTTGGATGGATCTAGCACTGCCTACAAAGGCAATTAGTGCTGAAGCATGGCATCTTGATACATTACTTTAATAGAAATGTTAATACCCAGAGCATAGTTAGCAGTTACACAAAAGATAAGAAATCAGTTAGTGTGCAGTGCAATAAAATGTGGCAGAAGTTTACAATAGGAACAGAAATGGAAATTAAAACTGACAGGATGTTTCCATGAGACATATGCTGGAAACAACAAATGAATCTGTTCTCATGGATTATGTCACAAGTGAGAGTCTTCTGAAGCAATATTTCACAAAACTGCACAGTTCTATATGATAGAGAAACACTCATGGAATGCATGCTTTTCTATAATAAATACAGAAGATAAGGGTAAATCAAATGGTGTAAACAAATATAATGTGGTTCCTCACAATAAAAATTCTTACTCTATAATGATGCATGCCGGGAAATATTGGAAAGTCAAGAACCTATAAATGAACAGATATATGACAAATGATTGCAACGTTTGTGTATGATGATGTATAATATATAATAAAATGATTAGCATCGGCAGAAAGTTAAAATGAGATATAAATCTAAAGTCCCACTTACCGAGTGTGTTTAATTACAACTAACTCAAATATTATAGAATATGTATAAAGGAAGAAGACGTAATCACATATACAAGTACAAAGGGTAAAAGTCATTTATTCAGATTAGAGTTTTCAACAGTTAGTTTGTCTCTATTTTTTTTCTGAAACTAAAACCAATCAGAAAATTTTACTCATGGCATAACAAATTATCATATTATTGTCTTAGACAACTGATTACTATTTGCAGCACCATCAATTCAGTCTTCCTGTAAGTTCAGTATTCCTGCAAGTAACTGCACAGTGCCATTTTAAATTGTATAACTGCAGTCCAAGGCAATCAAAAGATTGTCCCCCCAAAGCATTTAATAATAATGAGTGTACTGACTGAGTTTCCAACAATTATATATGGTACATAATAAGTTACCTATTGAAGCACACACATTTTAAGCTGGAAATTTCAATGTATCTTCCCTTCCTGTGTATAGTCAGAAGCATAGTAACACAGAGCAAGGAACAAACAGCTATTGTGTGCAGTGAAAGTTGATAAATGCAAGGTGCTCTTTTTTAAATGCAAAGGTCTACCACATGACATGGAGAGTCCCACTCAGACAGTTACTTACCTGTAGGGAAGGTCAATATAGTCAAGGTAATATGATTTACAACACAATATTATACAGAGGGCCCATTCCCTCTGTGGCAATCAAAAGAAAAGGAGGACTGAATACAGTATAATTCATAGCAGAACTATGATGCCTCTGTACATTATTCTGATGGTTGCATTGTTCGAGCTTATTATCTGTTTCTGTAGCTTCTTCAAGAAAGATCTTAATTTGATGCTTTGCATCTCATGTCCTCAGTCTTTAAATCTCAAAGGCTATCCATTATTGGTGAATATTAAAGGATATGGGGGTCCTCTCTGATAAGCTCTGTTTGAGCAGTGGAGCCAGTCAGGGGTGTTCATAGGTTCATAGATTGGTACTAAGCTAACTGCTCTTGTGAGCCATTTTAAGCCTAGCCAATTATCCCTTGTGAGACTTAAACCCAGCATCTTGTGTTTGTAAAGCAAACACCTTAACCATTAGGCCACCCTCTTTCTCCTTTGTTATTTGCATTGTTAGAACCATTGGCAAAGAAAATAAGGGACTCAGAAATTCCAGAATACATTTGGAATGGTAATCAAAAAAAGTTGGCTTTATTTGCAGATGATAGTATTTTATACCTATTAACAACAGAAAAGGACATTTCATGTTGTAGAACATTATGAGACAGCTTCATGTTTCTAGTGTCATTCTAAGGGGATCCAGTATCTGTCTGTCTGGGATGACATGATTAACAGACCTCAATGCTTTGCCATAAATGGGCTGCATCTGTCACCCCTGGGCTTCTGGATACTGGCCAAGGCTCTTGGCACCCCTATAGTGCCTTTTTAGATGGTGTTCCAAAGACGTAATTACCACCATAACAGCTACAAACAAATGTAATCTGAGGATCTTGCTGCTCAACGCTAGAAGTTTAAATCTGAAAATGCACTTACTCGAAGCACTCCTTAAAATGGAGAACATCGACATTTGTGCTGTAACAGAGACCTGGTTAAAGGCAGCAGAAAGCACCCCTGCACTACCAGGCTATAACTCATTCCACACCTTTCAGCCCCAGAACTTGGACAGAAGCTCCAAAGTTGGTGGTGTTTCCATATTCATAAGGGATGCACACACCAAAAGACTGGTAGCGTAACATAACGCATCAGAGATACTACAGGTGCAGATAACATTGAGTAAGACAGCGATTCAGGTCATAGCCTGTTATAGGTCCCCAAAAATGTCCCAAGACTCACACTCCACATTCCTAAGCACATTGGAGAGTATTAGGATCCAACCTAACACTCTCATACTGGGTGACTTCAACTAGCCCTACATTAACTGGGAGAACTACTCATGTACCAATACACTTGCCCAACATTTCCTGGAATTCCTTAATTCAAATGCCCTGGACCAGCTCATTCTTACCCCTACTAGAGGTAGCAACATCCTTGACCTGGTCATTACTAACATGGGTGACTGTTCCTTTACATCAATATTAGATCCGACCACAAGCTAATCACCCTGGAAATCCACGTCCCTCCCACCCCCACCCCCCTGCAAAGGTAACCACCATGAAAAACTTCTCCAAAGCTAAATTTGGGCTCCTAAAAACAGAGGTGGCTATCTTCATGGCACCTATGCAAATGGAGAATAGTTGCATGACCACCGAATCATACACCAATGCACTGTACAAACATGTACACAAATGCATGGATCTCGCTATACCCAATAGAACCAAGACACTCTCCTCCAAGAAAAGGAAGCCAATCTGGTGGTCCCTTGTGTGATGACCGTGCCCTGGCCCAGCAATCAAGGAGTCTCAGTCCTCACCACTAAAACCAGGGAGGTTGTCTCATAGAAGAGAAAAGGATAACTAATACACACAGTAAAGTACACTTTCCCTTAAGTGCACACAGAGATCACAGTCAGTCTGGGACTGGTTGCTCCCTTGCTCTCCAGGTCCCCAATAAGACTTCCCACTGGCACAGCTATAGGGTCCAGATCTCAGCCTAGCTGGCAAGCTAACCTCCAGTACCCACTCTGTCCCACCAGTGCTTTGTGTCCCTGCCCAGGTAGCTGACACACCACACACACTTTGAGATAAGTATCTATACAACTTCACAGACACTCCTGGGAAAGGCTGACACAGATTATCCAGCTGTGCCCCTTTACTCAGACTATACGGTAGTAATTTCTGCCACCACCAGCTAATACTTATCAGCTACAGAAAGGCCCTTAAAAGGGTGTCCAATTATTACTATGCAATATTATTATCCAATTAGTAATGTGACTATTAAGTCTGAGGCTTATTAGAGTGGCTTATTACAATAAACTCTATAAATTTGCAATGTACTCTAGAGCTTGCTTATCTCTACACAAACCAGCCACAGGTAAAGGTTTTTAAACATATGTAATAATAAATAATTAAAAACACAAGACAATACTATTACACCACAGTGATATCTAAGAGCTCAGATATCAGTAGGAAAATCCTGATATAACAGAAAAACACGTCTAACTTTCTTCTAAGTTCCTAACTATTACTACAAGAAAACATATTTCTACGACACTACTTACATAAGACAGCAGGAAGAGTGCTGTTAAGTTTGATATCTGTGCTTATTGTTTTGCCCAAGGGTATGACTATACATTTTTGGTGACTATACATTTTTTTTGCTTAAGGCACCGGCCATGGCGGCACCAGCTATCTTCTTCCGTGAGTCCCTGTCTCTGCGATGTCCTCCAACGATGCACTTTCTTTGCCATGGGGGGCAGTTTTTTCTGCAAACTTGTCTCCCATGTTGTTCCATCCTCCTGAGAGTACTGTGATGAAGAGAAGTAGATGTCAAGGGTACAAGGGAGGACCTCCAGTGGGACCACTTCTAGACCGGTTGGAGTCTGACATAGCAACTCTAACCCTGTGGGTTCTGTAACCCCTGTGGTTTTGCAACCCATCTTGCAAAATATGGGTAGACATATGGGGGCTTATTTTTATTGGTAGTTTTTCTACAATACCTGAGTGGGTATTGTGTCAATTGCAAAGTAGGTCAAGGTAGGCTGTAGCTGCTGTCTTTCCGCCTGTTGTGGCCTCATTGGAAGAAGTGACCAACAGAAGAAAACCAAGTTCAAAAAGGTTCAACGGCCCCTTGGTTGGGTTCAAACCAAGTCCCATCCATCTATCTTTGTATATATCCTCTTATTTATGTCTCTCATTATGACCCTCCAGCTTCTTGCAGACTAGTTGGTGTTGCTTACCAGGGGGTAAGTTACCAGGGTCCTGTGAGTGGTGGGGACCACAGTTGCAGTTGCCGCTCTCTGCATCGCCACCCTTGGCACGGTCTGAGATTAGGGATTAAATTAAAATGTTATGTGTGGTTTAATTCCTCTCATTTAGCTCGTAGCACACAGCCAGGGATACCATCCAGTCCCATTGATGCTGTGTTTTTAGTTTCAAGATCAAAATGCTCACAGCGTCTCTCTCTGAACAATAGTTGTTAAACTCACTAACAAACATCTTTGTTAGGCCCTCCCAAATTACATCATTTTGACACTTAGGTTTTCCCAGTATACACATTACATCATTTTGACACTTAGTCTGGAGTTCCCAGGCCAACAAACTGCATTATTTAGCAATCTATCACCTGCTCAGGAAACTACAACAACAAAAGACATTTCACATGTAGACTCTAGTAATTATTCCTTAAGTTAAGACAATAGAAAGAATGTATGTGTTCAGCCAGCCGCTTTGGCACCACTATTTAAATAATTTTACTGCAAAGAACATTTGAAATGCTTTGCTTAGTTTTCCTTACAGCAGATGGCAATGTTGCAACAATCCTGAAGTTCACATTTTACAGTGTTTTATTTCATTTAAGAACACAAACCTATATTTTACATTTATATATACAAATGATAGAATTGTGTATCAAATTCTGTTTGACTAGGCTGGCAGCCTTCGCCCATCTTCCCCCAGTCTTCACACCCTGCCATAAACAAACTCTACAACAGATGGAGGAAACTGATGCAGAATAAGATGAAGTCCCAAGACTGGAATAACTCCCTCCTCAGCCTCAACAAAAGGCTGAGATCCCTCATCAAATCCTCTAAAGCTAGCTATGAAAACAGAATTGCAGCAGATAGTAAAGACAACCACACGTCCTTCTATAGTTATGCAAAGAATCTCCATGGCAATACCCTGCTTTTCTCTAAGCTACTGCACAATGGAACCTCCTATACCAAGCCAACAGATATTGTCAATATACTGGCCGACAGATTCAGTGCCAACTTTACCCATCTCCCCCCACCAAAGGACCAATCACAATACCAGTAGATTAGCAGGCACCCAGTATTACTGCTGCACAGGTTAAATTAGCACTGTCCAAGGCCAAGAATACAGCTTCCATGGAACCTGACAGCATCACTGGCTGTGTTCTATATGAACTACAGAGTGAACTGGCACCTCACCTGTGTGCCCTGTTCAATCACAGCCTCACCTCATTCTTTGTTCCTACCGAATGGTGCACTGCTACAGTCATCCCTCACCACAAAGGAGGAGTGACTACAGAACCTGGGAACTATTGCCCCATTAGCCTGATGAGTCTGATAAGCAAAACTATGGAATGCATCATCATGGACTTAATAAACAAGGATATAGGAATCTCCAAACTCTGGATCCCACACAGTTTGGTTTTGTGAAGGGAAGATCATGCCTACTCAACTTGGTAAACTTCTTTGAGTCAGTCACCAGAGATGTGGGTGAAGGCAAGGTGGTTCATGCAG
>NC_056729.1:189565249-189588578 GCF_019279795.1 Protopterus annectens
CGCGACGGAGTAAAGATGGAGTTTTTTGAGACGGTCTGCGTGGGGCATCTGTTTGAAGCTGGTAATCCTCTTTGTGAGGTATTTCTTCGGCCTTTCCAGTTGTTGTAGATGTCTTGTGAGGTACATACCAAAAGGGGCATTGTACTTTATAATGGGTCTAATGAGTGATGAGTAGAGGGGAACAATTACCTTTTTTTCTGGATGAGAAACCTTTTGTGATGAGGTGTGCCACATAGAAGGATTTCCTGACTACTGTGGCGATGTGATTATTAAAGGAGAGACTACTGTCCACCTGTGTCCCAAGGTCTTTTATCACACTGGAAACTATAAACCAAACGAGCAGCCAAATAAGAGCTGAAGTGGATGAACGTAGTTTATTCACCCAAAATACACAGAATGAATGCTACAAATAATACAATTGCGTTTTTGTATAAAACACTTCTTCAGATGCTGTGAACACACGTAAATCATCTCATTTATATACTATGACAACACTCAAACTAAATTTACTATTGGATAGCCAATCAACCTCATTAACATGGATAAAATAAAATTAAATAAAATTTTTAAAATTTAACTATTTGTAAAAAATATTAAACTCATCCAGTCAAATACTATAAAATGAAATGATATTAATAACATACCCTATCAATTTTAAAAAATATTTGTTCTAAAACAAATATATATCAATTTAATTCATTGTCAGATGTTCTGTAAACACAGTGAATTACTGACCTCTAGTGGAGATATAAGAGACAACATGTTTGTAACAATATTACAGTTTAGCAGATTTCAGCTTTATTACTGATGTAATAGACAACATGTCATTGAGTCCGGGTTCCTTGGTGGCTTCTAAAATGATTTGCCAATATAGTTCCCGGTACTCTAATTTTGCTTCCCAAATCCCTCCCCGTATCTCTTTTGGCACAATCTCCAGAACAAAAAAGAAAAATTTTGCTTGTGTACATGTTAACTTATGTCGATGCAATGCATTTCTGGAATTGGCCTTATTGATTGCATAGTGATGTTCATAAATTCTAGTCCTTAATTTACGTTCTGTTTTTCTGACGTAAAAGGAAGCACATTCATTACATGTAACTAGGAAAACCAAACCACTACTATTACATTTTGCATACCCCTTGTTCGTTATTACTCTATTTCTACTAGAAATTTCAACTGAGGATGCATTCATGATGTGCATACATTGGGAGCAAGCTCCACATTTGTATGTACCATACTTCGTGCGAGTATCAGTATGTTCTTTTCCAACCCTATACTCAAAAAGATTTTTAAAATTCATCCCCCTTCTATAGGTAAACTGTAAATGTCCTAGTACTGTGGATGTGATATCAGTGATCTCCATAAATTTGTCCCATTCCTGAGTAACTGCCCTTTTTATAATGTTTGAGTCACCATTGTAATCTAAAATAAATAAATCCTTTTGCTGATTTGTTTCTTTACAGGGAACCAAAGGTGAAGGTTCACTTATATCTTGACCCAATATGGGAGCAAACCTACTTTTCCTACCTACACTAACTTCATCAATTAACTGCTGTATTAATTCCATTGGATAACCTCTGTTCATAAACATGTCACTGATATTTTGACATTCCACTTTGAAATCTGCTTCTTTCGAAGTCATTCTGCTCACCCTAACCAACTGTCCCTTAATAAGATTTTTCTTTTGAAAATAGGGATGTCCACTGTTAAAATGAAGATATGAATTTGAGAAGGTTTTCTTTCTAAAAATTTTGGAACAGAAGTTTCCATCTTCCTTTGAAACACAAACATCCAAAAAATGAAGAATACCCTTATCCATAGAATAAGTAAAATTCAAAAAATTAGTGGTACTTTGTACATAATTCAAAAATTCAAAAAACTTTTTTTCATTATCCATTCATAACAGACAAATATCATCTAAAAAGCATTTTTATAATGACCAACATTCCTTGAACCTACTGTTGAGAATTAATTTGAATTCCCACCAAGAAAGAATGATATTTGCATATGTGGGGTCACAACTTGCCCCCATCGCTACTCCTTTGTTTTGTTTGTAAAAGTCTCCTTCAAAATACATGAAGTTGTTATTTAACACCACCTCCATGAGAAGGAGAATGTTGTTAAAATCATTTTGTGAGAAATTCCCAAATGTTAACATAAATTCTTCTAACCAATTCAAACCTATATCATGCGGTATACAACCGAATAGGTCCACTATATCCATTGTGACAAATATCAAAGTGACACTATATACTTCAGATTTTAACTGTCTCAAAAAGTCCCATGAATCTTTAAGAACTGTGGTAGCTCCACATGCTAGTTCTTTAGGTTTACTATCCAAATATTTGAGCAATGGGTGCTGTGATGGCACCTTCTGAGGAGACAACCAACCTTAAAGGTGGATCTGATGGACTTTTATGAACCTTCAGAATTCCGAATACTGAAGGAACCCTGGGAAATTTATTGTATAGAAATTTGTGTGTATCAAAATTGATAGAACCTTCCAACAATAGGTCCTCCAGGATCAAATGAATCCTCATGGTGGCAATATTAACCTCATTAATTGAAGCTAAACTATATTTCAGCGAATTCTGAAGTTCATTTTTCATTATAATGACCGTGCCACGCCCCTTGTCAGGTTGCATAATTCTAATGGCACAATCGGACCTTAACATATCCAAATATTCCCTTTCTTTACTTGATAGATTGGAATGGATCTTATGTTTCAGAACTGCTTTTCTGATTTCCTTTTCCATGATAATTTCCAAATTTTTTAATTGTAGATGTAATGGTGGGTTGAAAATACTTTTTCTTTTTAATGTTGATTCTAGAATAGTGTTTGTTCCTGATTTACCAAAAAATATAGCTAAATTCTTTTTCCTAATGAATAATTTAAGATCAACAATAGTATTAAATAAATCTGCTTTCCTGAATGGAATGTATTTGAACCCCTTAGAAAAAAGTTCAAAATGCCCTTGGTCTATGGTAATGTGACTGTAATTGAAAATATTATAACCCTTGAAAGTATGCACTTTGTCTGACACTACTATTGAATCTCCCTGGTGTTCCCTTAGATTCAGTTGTTCATTCTCCTTTTGTAATATTGGTTGTTGTAATTGTAATAGGTTTGAGGTTTGTTGCGAATTCTGTTGGACCTCCTGCACACCAGGCTCATCAGGCTAAAGGGGGAAATGGTTGATCTAAAGGGAATTCCCCATCATCAGTGGAAGACTGAGGAAAATTATTGTCCATTTCCCTGTATCTATCTTGATAGTTCCCTTCCATCAAATTATCACTATCTGGTTCTACAAATCTTTTAAAAGGTTTAGGTTTGGGGTATGCAACACTGTCCCTATATTCTTTTAAATCCCTTTGCAGTTTACCTTGTTTCCTACACATATTGTCCATACATTTTTTGTCTATTTGTTTGAAAATATCAAAATATTTAGCCTTCTCATCTTCTACCGTAAATAATAAATCCTTCAAAATGTTGTCATTCATTTTCTCCAATTCTTTTAATAATATAACCTTTTCTTTTTCGTTCTCATCTCTAATGGCCTTCACAATTTCTAAGCCACAATTGTCAAAGATTTTAACCAAGTTAGAATGAAATTCTGAACCACATTGAACCCTGTTTGAGTATTTACAAATTCTCAAACCCTTTGGAACAACCTTGTGTTTCAAACAATCGTTTAGATACACATTGTCACATTCTAACCCTTTAAAATTTTCCATAAAAATATACAAATGATCTAAATTCTCTCTGTAAGTGAGAATTTTGTTGGCTGAATGATCGTTTTCCAATTTATTACACAGATCATATTGTTTTGAAACAAAATCTTTGAACTGAATAACACCAAATATTACATTAGGAACACAGTCACCTTGTTTAGCGTGGGCGTTAGAATTGCCGCCAAAGTTCGGAACTTCTATCACAGTCGTTTCAGGTCTCTTTTTCTCCTTCTCATCTGAAAAAAATATTAGGTAATCCTGTATAATCATTAATGGAAATATTAGAAGTTGGCAAACCCTGCGTGTTTCCTGTAACCATCGGTGCTAAATTGTTACTTGCTCTGTTAAACATTTCCTGGTTACCAGGAGCACCTGATAAAATGGAGACAAGTGATTGGCAGGCTGGTGTAAGTATTTCTACCAGCTGGGAGAGCTGGCCGATTAATTTGCGAAGTTCTCCCCTTCCACTTCTGGGTATGTCATCATCAAACTCTGCTCCTGGTTGCTCCGCCATGATAAAAACCAGTAAACCAATGAAAAATGGCTCCAAAAAGACTGGAAACTATAAACCAAATGAGCAGCCTAATAAGAGCCGAAGTGGATGAACATAGTTTATTCACACAAAATACACACTTTCGATGTTAAGTATACTACCGCCTATGTTGTAGTTCATGGGTACAGAGCTTTTACCAAAGGGGATGACAATGCACTTTTTGGCATTGAGCTTGAGGCCATGGCTTTGACACCAAGCATCTGTCTCAGTGAGGCCCTTTTGTAGGATGTCCGCATCGTTAGGAGTTTCGATTATGGCTTCTAGCTTTCAGTCATCTGTGAACTTCATTAGCCAAAGACCGTCTGTGTTAGCCTGTACTTCAGAGAAGTAGATACCAAACAGGAGAGGACCCAGGACTGAACCCTGTGGTACACCACTTGTCACTGGTCTGAAGTCAGATTTGAAGTCTGCTACATTCACAGTGTGGGTTCTGTCAGTGAGCCAGTTGGCAACCCATCTTGTGACATAGGGATTTATACCTAGTTTAGTGAGTTTATCTATAATTCCAGAGTGGGGGATGGTGTCAAAAGCCTTGCAAGATCTAGATAGGCTGTGTGAACCCCCTTACCCTTGTCTACGGCTTTGGTGATTGCTTCAAAGAAGTCAATCAGGTTTAGGAGATATGATCTGCCTTTTACAAACCCGAACTGGGTGGGGTCCAGAGTTTAGAGTTTACCAATGTCTTTGTTTATAAGTTCCATGATGATACATTCCATGGCCTTGCACACCAGGCTCATCAGGCTAATGGGGCGGTAGTTCCCAGGGTCTGTGGTGGCTCCCCCCCTTGTGGAGTGGGATAACCATCACTGTGCACCATTCAGCAGGCACAAAGCCTAAGGTGAGGCTATGATTGAACATGGTACTAGTTCGTTCTGTAATTCATGTAGAACGCAGCCTGGGATGTTGTCTGGTCCCATGGATGCTGTGTTCTTGGCTTTAGAGAGTGCGTTTTTTACCTGTGCAGCTGTGATTACAGACTTTGGGTATTTATACTGACTAGGAAAAATTATGTCATGACACTGGGAAACTTCATCTACTCTTTGGCAGGATGTAGTACACAGTTGTTTCTGCAGTATGAAATTAGAAAGGAAAGAAGAAAGGAAAATGGATACATGTAATGGAGGAGGAGGATCTGCGCTAACAGATATGGAGGTTAATGAAATGCTATATTAATATATATGTGAAATCCTTAATACAGAACTGAATAGTGAAAGTTTACGTGGCAAGGTTCTTATTGCCATGATGTGATAAGCAGATATACAAAGTGAAAGCAGTAAGGCTCGGGCAGATCCAGTGGAATAAAATAAAGAAACCGATTGCTTTTTTTTTTGTTTTTTTTTTTTTTTTATGTGCACAATGTACAGACCTCCTCATGTTGGATTACCGAGGAGCCAAATAACTTAAGGTATATGGGTTGCCAACTGGCTTACTGACAGAACCCACACTGTTAAAGTAGCTGACTCCAAATCCATCTCCAGACAAGTGACAAGTGGAGTACCTCAGGGTTCAGTCCTGGGACCGCTCTTGTTTGGCATCTACTTCTCTGAAGTACAGGCCAACACTAAGGGACTCTGGCTAGCAAAGTTCACAGATGACTGCAAACTGGGAGCCATTATTCAATCCCCAAATTATGTGGATATTCTACAAAAGCGCCTTACAGAAACAGATGCTTGGTGCCAGACCCATGGGCTCAAGCTCAATGCCAAGAAGTGTATAGTTATCCCCTTTGGGAAAAAAAACATGTACCCATGAATTACCACATAGGTGGCAGTACACTAAACATTGAAAGTGTGTTAAGAGACTTAGGAACCCAGGTGGACAGTGGTCTCACCTTCGATAACCACATCGCCACAACAGTCAGGAAATCCTTCTATGTGGCACACCTCATCATTAAGGGCTTTTCATCCAGAAAAAAAGAAGTCATTGTCCCACTGTACTCATTCCTCATTAGACCCATCATAGAGTACAACGCCTCATTTGGTATGTACCTCACAAGATATCTGCAACAACTGGAAAGGCCACAGAAACACCTCACTAAAAGAATCACAGGCCTAAAGCAGATGCCCTATGCTGACCGACTAAAAAAACTCCATATATACTCTGTCACATATCGTCTACTCAGAGGCGATCTCTGCTTAACATACAAGGCCATGTCAAACCCAGAGCTGTTGGACATGCTACACTTAAAGAAATCCCAATCCATCAGCACCACACACTCCAGGGACCTAAACCTTGTCATCACAATGAACAAAACATACTGGAGGGATAGGTTCCTGACCCAGATACTCCCCAAACTCTGGAATAGACTGCCCATAAATGTCTAGCAGAGTGCCTCCTTGGCCCTCTTCAAAAGGAACCTTGATGATTGGATGGGAGATAGGAAATTTACCCCAGGGATCACGTCAGTCGCCCGGCTAGACGGGGGTCCAGGGAAGTAAATATTGTGGGGAGAAATAGCCAGGGAATTTTTATGGCTAGGCTAGTACAGGCCCTTGTGCCAATAGCCCAGTACCAACCTATGAACCTATGAACCTATAAGAGTGACCAACCTGGGCAAGTTGGAAGGTAATGATGCTCAACAGCAACGTAGAGAGGGAAAACCACATCAGGGAAAAAAAAAAACAGGTGCAAGGGATATGTTTGTATATGTCTGTGGTAGTTTTAGGAATGACAGATAAGGTTGTTTTCAGTCACAGTAAGCAGAAGGAAGCTGAGGGTGTGATGTAAGAGGTAATGTTGCATCAGGAAAAAAGTTATGGTGCAACTGTCAAATAAATCTGGATCTACTGTTGCTGGAATGCTTATTTGTGACATTATTGTTTATACCATTGCGTTTTGGATTTCTGCAAATTAAGTCATTCAGCCACCTAGGTTCACAGACTACTGTCACTATTACTTTCAAGTATTTGGATTTGAACGAAAAGTTTATTCTTGACTTTAATAAAAGAAAATACTCATAACTGTGATGCGATGTTGTAGCAATAAATATTACTGGAGACGAAACCTAATAAAAAAAAGGGCTTACATGCATTTCTCAAAATATGTTTTAACATGTGAGAACATGTGTTTATTCTATCAAGAAAGGGCCGGATTTCATAAACTTTGCAGAACACAGCAGATTGTGCCAAGTTCCATTCAAGATTTGTGGCTAGATAAGTCATATGCAGATGTGCATCAGCCTACAGAGAATACCTCAGTGCAATGTAGACGCAGCAAATAACCTGTGACAACAGTGCAATCATGATCAAGTATGGCAAAACATATTCAAGGAAAACAATCCATAAAGTAATATGTGTATATTACCAATGCATGCCTATGGAAAGCATTCAAGCTCAATGGATCCTGTCAGTGGAAATTACTAGCTGAAGGTAAATGTGCCTCAGCAATAATCATGAAAATTGACAAATATCTGCAGACAGTTAAGGACTTTTATAAATACACCTATCATTATTTGCAGAACCTGACTTAAGCTGTAAAATTACTAATAAAAAATAATTAATTAATTGATTAATTAATTAAGTAATGGCAAAATGAAATCACAGACAAATTGTCATGGCTAACAGTAGCTAACAGTGGGTGCAGGACATGTGGGGAGCACAAGTATCTCACACACCCATGAAAACAGGGTGATAGAAAAGCAAGTGAAAAGAAGGGCACACTATAAAGATGATGGAAGAGGAAGGTGAGAGGGAGAAGCAGAGGGGCATCTTTTTTAAGTGGGAACACCCTCTTCTTTTGAGAATAAAAGAAATGAAAAAGACATGGAAAAAGGAGGTTGGGACATGTAACAAATATCATAAAATACCATGTACAAAACTATACAACACCAGTAAAGGAATAGTAACAAAGAGAATAGCGATGCTTTCCAGCCATGGTGCACCTAAAATGTATATGTATCGATGCACAAAGTAGTTGTGAGATGTTGCAAACTGTCACAGTTTACAGTGCTGAGATGTTGCAAACTGCACAACAGTCATAGCAAAATGAGTATGACTGATGGTAGGTGTGTATCAGAGAACACTAAATAGGGAGTGTTATAATTGCAATGCTCAATGAACATCATACACCATCATCAACCAGGATGTCAGCAGTGCAAGTTTAAGCCAAGCAACAGCAAGGATGGTCAAACCAGGCAATGAAATGCAGGAGCAGAAAGCAGAGGACAGACCAGAACCTCCATTCTTGCATGCAATAGGCAAACTACTGCACACAGTTCCAAACAGCAGTACTGATGCAATACAGCAATGTGGCTGTGTAATAGACCAGTAAGTACACATACCACCACCAACAATAGGCTCCATATGTCAAAGAAGTCATTCCATGCCAGAGGCAACACAGATAGCTGTTCAAGTAAACAATGTAGATGTGTGACATACAATTACATTACATAAGCCATTCAGGAAGAAAGATCATCACACATACTCACACCAATGACATGGAATATGAAGTAAATGGTCATACCTTTATGAATAATAAAAGCTAAGGAATGCAAGACTGTGCATAGCAAGAAGCATGCTAATGTCTTGGTATTGACACAACACTAATATAAAACTGATGAAATCTACTCAGTTGCCACCCCTTTGTGTGCATATGCCTAGCATGTGTATGATACCCATCAAGGTGGCATATGATCATATTGTACCAGTAGACCTATGTTACTGTAATGATACATACACATAGACATAGTCCATGTATATCTGAAACATGTAGGCCAAAGCTGCAGGGGAGAATGGAAATGGACAACATAGGTCCACATCACTAAGGAAATGCAATCCAGAGACAGCTGGCACAGAATAAAGCAGGATAACCATACCCAAGAAAAGGCAGAAAACATGCATATGTCCACAAAACAAGATAGACTAAAGTCCTCTCAGGGTATTTTGAAGCAAATGGCCAGTGTCTGACATAAATGCGTAGTGCAATGGGGATGGATAAAAAAAAAACATGCACATATGATTCAAACAACACAGTAATGTGCAACAGTTAAACAGCAAATGGCTTAGTAACATAACAAAATTAGCTTTGAATATCACATACCCATATATAATGCCATGAAAACTTAATACAACACATGGCATGATCACTGTTATTGATATAGATATCACAATATATGTGTAAGACTGATCAAAGACCAATCTTGTGTACAAAAGTATAGCACAACAAACCTATGTAAGTATTACAATGGCAGTTGTAAATCATGTAATCAGTGCATATGTACTACAAATATATACACACAGACATGTATGCTAACCTATGCATATATGTCTTAATATAAGCTATGTTCAAAAAGACTGGTTAGTGCTATAAGCAAGACACATAATAAATGTATATTCACTAAGGGAATATTGAATGTCAATGGAGTGTGTGACGGATGCATGTGCAGATGTACTTATCACAGCACTATGAAATAACAGTAGTATTAAACTGTGTGCAACAAGTCAGAATAATTGCCAGTACACTCCACTCACATGGTCATTGAGCTAGTGGGACAGTGGGACCCAACAGTGCTGCATAAAGTACCTAATCAAGGACACATCATGTTTTTGAACAAACATATGACAGCAAAATTCAGCATGCAAATGAATATAATACATACACATGGAAAAAATGCATAAAAACATACATGACTGACATCACTGTGGCATGACAGGAATGGAAATAATGCAGTATGTGAGTTGTCAACCCTTCTAAGTAGATGAATTATCAACACAAACAGAACAGTTGTGTCCCACTCACATTATATTAATTGTGACAGTCACATATGTCACATACAGGTGCAATGTATACCAGACATAACGATAGTATGCTCCACTGCATATCATTATGCACATATACAGGTTGAAGGAGAAGTAACCCTGCCAGTGTGGAGCAATGTCTACAGTAATGACAGCATGTGATGATCAAGTAAATAATAATGTCAATGCATGTGTCATTTGCTGAGGTGTGCTTATATGCAGCAATGTGATAAAGCCACATATGACCTGATATGTGCATTGCTCATCATGACATATGTCCAAAAGGCATGACAGCAATTTGGGACATGTGCACAACTGTAACTATGCAGTATAAATGGAATATTGAAAATACCATAGTGGAAGCATTACATAAGTGGATTACACATATAATACTTATGTCCCTGTGGGACTACCCTGGTTGAACATCTTGAAAGATCTCCCTTGCAATCTCTCAGAAGTAGTCAAGAATGGCCCGTGACATGTCCTAAAAAAAATTCACATCAGGTCCCTTATCTGTGTCTGGAACACTTCAGTCACTCCATCCTGGATCTGATACCAAAGATCTTCAACCTGGTGTTAAAGGGAATGTCTTTTACACCTATCCACAGGATCAATGGCATGTGCAGGTCCTGGTCTATTGCCATCACTGTCATCATTATCAAATTTGTGATTCCCATCATTGTCATTTGAGTCTGACTCATCTGGCAGTGATTGGGCACATCATTATTATCCAATCAGTGAAGCACCCATAATAAATTAAAGAATGGTGTGTAATATACATCACAGTCATTTACTAAACATGCCCAAAATAAAGCACAATCAGTCATAAGGCATGCACATAAATGTGTACATCAGTTAAAACTCATTTTCATTACTTATGTATATAAACAGACATCACGTATGTCATGTGATACTGTACACTGTGTTGCTATTATAGCTCTGTTACAAAACCTGCCATTAGTTGTATGTATTGTATAACAAACTAGAGATTACACAATGCACAGCACATGTTATTGAAATATTATAATGGGCCTGGAAATTAGGTCGCTCACACAATAGTGATATCTGTTTGGCCATAAAACATATGGCAAGACATCCTTTACTGCTCCATCCAACTACTTCTTTAAAGTATGTATTGACAAGTGTCATATAATGCAATCAGTCTTACAGATAGACATCCGCAACATTTAATTACTATTGTCATGCCAGATGTGCACCAACATAACTGAAAAGATAGTATTTGACATACAAGTAACAACAACAAAACATATTAAACATGGCATTTAAAATTACATTGCAGTCCAGTGCATTTGTAGTGCCACCGTAATGATAACCAGATAAGATAACATAAGGTTTATGTATATGCTGTATATCAAAAGATAAAAAGTGTTATAATAAGAAGTGTAGTGTAATACGTATGCATAACTTCAAATGCCCCAATATTTATATCCTGATAATATAAGTAGAAGGTCTTGACTGAGTAAGTATGCCCATTTTATATATATATACATTACATGGCAAACAGTACTCAATTAATTAGACATACTTCTGTTGTTGTGTGCATATTTTCTGCTGTATCAGCATTATGTATGCATGCAAGACACAATTGTGAACAGCAGACAGACACAAAGGTATATCAGTAATTTAAAAAGAGAAGTAGACCGTGCCACTTAACATTGCATCATATCAAGTAATAAAACACTGACATGGAACCAAATTTCAAAAGACCTACTCCAATGTAAGTGACCACTTATACCAACATTAGGCTGTCAGTAGGTCTTTTGGAATATGGCCCTTGAGGTAAGTCTTATACTGACATTATTAACTTACATAGAGAACAACAGTGGAATATGTAGCATTAATATAGCCCTTAGTGTTTATTCATTGCATGCCATGTGCGGTTATATACAGGTGGCAATATAACAATTAAAGTGACACTATAAATCATATTATACAGAGCTAATGTTTCAAGTTGACATAGTATGAGTAAAAGATGTGCAGTAAACATATATTAATATGAACAATCAATGATACAGTTCAAATATATATATGTATATGAGATGGGCAATACAGCTTGGTTAATTGGTACCATCTCAACATGATATAAGCAGAATGGAATTTGAATGTTTTAGAACAATCACACACAATGGAATGTAATATTTAGAAATTATGCACATGACACACTTACATAACTGTACATTAAAAATATCACTGTCACTGACTACATTTGTATTATGCTTACAGATGTACTCACACATTAAAAAAATTATTGATGATCAGGAACATAATATAAAACACTGCAGATAAGGAATAAAACTAGTAATGGCTTACAGCACACTAATATTAGAAAAGTATATGTAAGGTAGTGTTAAGCAAACCATCGGAGTGCAGTTATACATCATCACTTGAGCAGTGGAACTCAAGGAGTATGTGCAAATAAAGGTCTGCCAGCAACACAAAGACTATAAGTCACAAGGCACCCAATCAATAACAGAACATGCAGGCTATGCACACCATGTAATTAAGCAATAACTGATGAGTGGTGAGGGTATATGAGGAGCTACCCACAGTTGGACTGGTTTGATCACAAGGGAGAAGCCTGAGTGATTAATCAAGGCTAACCGTGGGGTAAATCCTGATATACCCACACCCATTTGTCTGTCATTGTTATTATTCAATTATATTATTTAAGAAATAAATTGCTTACCTTTCTTAAATAATCCCCGGGATTTAAGAAGCTTGGCGCAAGGATGGTTTTAGCCTTGCACCGAGCATCCTCACTACAGATGGTGCAGCAGCGCCATATGAATATGTATGAGGGCAGGACATGCACAGGAAATGTGTGCAAGTGCAGGGGTGTGTACAAAGGACACTTGCAAAACCTACTATGCCTATTAGTAGAGCCCACCCCTGATAATAAGTCAGTGTCCATGGATACCGAAATGTATGCTAAGCATACAAGGGTATCCATGAACAGTGAAATAAAATCAAAGTAGTAAACACACAAGCACGTACTGGAATGTAGAGCCTTGTCCCTAGAACTGTCACAATTAGATTCCCTGTCCCTATTATACATTTGAATTGCAGCAATAGCGAAGGTGTAAGCAAAGTGCAGCATGTCTGCACATCGCCGCCCTATGCCGAGCATAGCTTACACATCATATTCATTCAAATAGTGAAAAACAAGCGGAATCAACATATGTATCAATAGTGTAGTGTTTAGAGCATCCGCCTATCACACAGGCAGTCACGGTTCGAGCCCAACAATAGTACATATCATTTTCCATGTGGAATGAATGTCATTTTGCTGTGCAACCAACATAAGAGTAATGCATGAGATATTTAACTTAAATATAATTCAAGCAAAGTGGCACTGTCATAATGAATAAGGTACTAGTAAGCAGGTGTAAGCACAACTAAGCAGCAGTAAACACATATAAATACCAGTAAGCAAGTCTGAGGGTACTTGTGAGGGTCTAAGCAGTGCACAGCACAGGAAATGTATGTAAATATATACAGATATATAATATATATATATATATATATATATATATATATATATATAGATATATATATATATAAATATATAGATAGATATATAAAGATAAATATATATATATATATATATGTATACACACACACACACACATATATATATATATATATATATATATATATATATATATATATATACACACACACACACACACACACACACACACACACACATATATATATATATATATATATATATATATATATATATATATATATGAAGAAAGAATGACGTAACAATATAGCATTCAAAAGGAATGAGAAGGGAATCAACAACAACCCCAGTATTATATAGCACTGTCAGCGTATGTCATATCCAGCTGAGCAGGAGTGAGCAAAGCACTGCTACTCACACCACAGGCAGGATATTACCAGTGGGAGTAACATTGTTGATTTGACTACCCAGAAATAGATAGACCATTTGGCCTTCCAACCATTACACAAGCAAGGGCAGGTATGTTCAAGGACTAAATGGTGGGATAGCCTGAGAATACATGGGGTGGGACAACATATGTGTAGGGCACCTAACGCTCTGGAGAGGGCAATGTGTGGAGGTGTTTGGACAATGGAAGGTATGCATGTATTTTGAACATGGGTGGGGTGGAGGAACTATGGGGATGAAATATGGAGCCAGGCGTGCCAGGGTTGGATGGGCTGGTTCTAAATGGACCACCCCGGGGAGGTCAGCGTGTTCGTTATAGGTATATATGCATACACACATGCAGACTTCAATATGTAGAAGTACATTCTCTGTAACACATTCATTCCATTTGCAGACATAAATAACATGAATGTGCTCTTACAGACCTCGTCAGTAGATAGAATAACAGGTTGTGCAGAAAAGGGACTGGATGAAACTGCTAAAATGCAGAAGTGTGTACAATGTCTGAAATCAGTGCTATCCTGACAATAATCAAATGTGAGGACTTCCCCATACATGGAATCATTCCTGTGATCTGCCTGCTACGGCAATGCCAACTACTAAACCGATCTATTTGTAAAAGAAATACACCGAACACGTAAATAATTAGGTTCTCATGTGTAATGTGTGCGTTACCACATAGTCATACATATTAATTAATTGTAGTGTCATGTTAATGGGAGTAAGGATGTAATGAAGTATAGAGTCTAATCTTGACATAAACACATGCGTGTCCCATGTGGGACAACCCAAAAGTTGTGAATAGTATTCTTTTGGTCGCTCACATCACTAATGTTTGTGGATTAAACGTTTGGGAGTTCTGAAGATACATGGAGTGAGTCAACCGATGGGATGGGTCTATAGGAGTAGGGAGTGGCCAATGTGTAGTGGTGTGGATACACTGCAAATCCGACTGGAGAATGGATGACAGCAGTGTTAGGGAGGTGTTGGGGTGTGTGTTTGAGGAACCAGGAGCCATGGGTATATGGGTATATATGCAAATGAAGCAGCACAGCAATAGTGTATTGGTTAGAGCAACCCCCTAATGAACAGACATTCCCATAGCGAATCCCACTGTATCACATGCCATTTACCATTGGTAATCCGTACATGAATATATTGCGACATCTGTCCTCTGTTTAACCTGCAAAAATATCAGTTAAAAGATAACTGGAGTGAAGTGTCAGTGTCATAATGAATAAGACACTAGTAAGCAGGTCAAGCATATATAAACACCAGTAAGCATGTGTAAGTGCGTTTGCGCGGGGTATATTATGCTTTACAGACACACACACACACACATACACACACACACACACATATATATATATATATATATATATATATATATATATATATATATATATATATATATATCTATATATAGTTGCAGACATATACATATATGTATATATATATATATAGATATATAGATATATACATATAACCATATAAATATATGTATATGTGTGTGTGTGTGTGTGTGTGTGTGTGTGTGTGTGTGTGTGTGTGTGTGTGTGTGTGTGTGTGTGTGCATAGATATACACAGATATACAGCTATGATAGGAAACAACACACAAAAATGACATATGTTCACAGGCTATGCCAATGGAAGTGAGTAGCCCAAGCAAGAAACATGAAACACGTAGCATGGCCTTCCACCCCACCCCCAGCCAGACATGGGAGACATACACACAGACAATGTAAAGAGTCCACTGCTCCTCAGACCACAGGCAGGATACAACCATGGGTGTAAACAGTGCACCCATGAATTCTAATCTTGTTACACAGACTGGAGTGTCCCTTGCGGGACACCCCAAAAATTGTCAAGACCAAAAGAAGGTGATAGACCGGCCATTCTGGCTGCAGTGTATACATACTTGGAAACCCTGATGACCCGTGGGCCACGACAATTGCATGAAAGGGGGCAGCGTGTGGTGGTGTGTCCAGAACAGACCAGGACCCAGACTAAGGATGGATGCTGTTGAGGAGGTGCGGGTGGGTGAACTATGGGTAGCTACTTATGGGTCTAAGTGTGCAGGTGTTGGCTGATGTGGGCCTATATGGACAGCCCTAGAGATGTAAGCGAATGTGTTCATTTGGCAGAGGTGTCGCCGAACGAGCAGCCACACCCACTGTAATCTATATGGCAAAGAATTAAATAACTAGATGTAGATGTATGTGTGTGTGTATCTACCCATAGCGACATAGAGATAAGCCTCTCCCTCTCCGTAGTACAAATGTATACATACAGAGACAGAATACAGATACATACCCACATATAAATCTATTAAATATATACATATGCAGATACCCATAGACCCATATGTTGTGAGATATATATATATATATATATATATATATATATATATATATATATATATATGTGTGTGTGTGTGTGTGTGTGTATATATATATATATATATATATATATGTGTGTGTGTGTGTGTGTGTGTGTGTGTGTGTGTGTGTGTGTGTGTATATACAGCAAAATATAAATATACATGTATGCATATGTATACCAATATATCTGTTTATAGTATGTAAAATATATATATATATATATATATATATATATATATATATATATATATATATATATATATATATATATATATATATATATATGTATATATGTGACTGTAAATATGCACGTGTATACAGCTAGGATATAATACAGCAGTTACGAGTAACATATGTTCACAGGCCGTGCATATGGTGAGACATAAAGACACATAATAAAGGTAAACACACCACTGCTTCACAGACCACTGTCAGGATACTACCAGTGGGAGAGACCTGCAAGGTCTAATCTTGAAACATAGACATCGACGTCCCTTGTGGGACACCAAACATTAATGATCGGAGGCAATCCTGGTAATGACTTATCAAACCAGGCTGTTGATGTACACGGACCAGTAGGTTGTGCAAGCCTAATAACCCATGGGTCGACACAACGTACGACATGTGTCCTGACACGGGGAGAGTGGGCAGTGTGTAGTGGTGTGTTTATACCCCACCTGCACCCACAGTAAGGATGAGTGCTGTAGAGGAGTGGCAGGTGAGGGAACTATGGGTATGCAATTATGGGTCTAGGCAGGGGTTGGCTGGGGCAGTCATATTAGGACCACCCCAGGGATGTAAGTAGTATTCAGAAATGGGCATAGCTGATGCCCATACCTCTCAACCCCTAAGAGCACATCCACTGGACAGGCCATAAACCACTGAGGGAACAAATAGGGACCATACCTCCATACCTTTGAACTGTCCCCGATTTCCAGGGATGTCCCTGATTTCGACTCAATTTCTAACTCTGTCCCTCTTAATCCCTCCTAAAACTAGTGACATTTGGAGGAAAGGTGATGAATTACACTTAATGAATAACAACAATAATTAAGAGTCATAAACATCATTTACCTCAGAAAATGTTTATGAATTCATATGCTCCGCGTCTGTCAATGTGTCAGGTTAATAGCACCAATAATTTAAATGTGTCCCTGATGTTATGCTGTGCCCCTGATTCAGTTTGTATTTTTCCCCTATTGTATGAGAGGTCTGATAGGGACAGAATGCACATATTCTACTGACAACCTTAGAAAGATGATAGAATATTAGGTTTGCAGTAGCATGACTCAGCTGAAGGATGTGGGTTCTAAAACACAGTTACTTGTTTGTATTGAAGAGTATCAGTTCCCATGTATTAGCCAGACGGGTGCAGATTGTAAGAGGAACACAATAATAATATGAATCAAAGTCTGGACAGGCCGCGGATTCCGTACAGTCGAATGGCATGCCGTCGCTTAATGGGCATCCATTCCCGATACTGTAGGCATGTAATCTGATGTAATAGGCATCACAAGGTAATATCGTAGTCCTCACTCCCACCCAGGGGTGTGAGTGTCAGATGCAAACACCAAATGCAGTGCATTTGCAAGTGCGGGAGCAAGCGGGTGTAATCCTGTGTGGCTGCCAGTATGCGAGTATTTCACTGCTAAAGCAATGTAGAGGCTAACTGAGTGTAAGAAACTGTAAGCAGAGGTTAGCATTGCTTAGCACCATACAAACCCACGCACACCCGCTCACAACTGCTTTAATGTGCCTTAATCACTCCGTATGCAATGGCCTTGTTCTGCCCTGCAACAAAAAAAAAGGCCTCCGCAAGGCTCGAAACCAGGACCCTGCACATACAGCTATTGTGATTTACCAATAAGCCATGGCAGATATACAGACATCGGACCTTATCACAAACATATCATCCAGTGCAGTCATTCAACAGTATAGGAAATGTATTCCATCATGTAGATGTATGTGTGAGTGTTTATGTCCAGCATATAGATACATACATATATAGAGATATATCAGGAACATCCCATGTGGCAAGAAAGCATTACAAATGAATGAAAAGGGAAACACCAGTGATGCCTGTATTATGTAATGGTGTTGTCCTATGTAATATCAAGACTCCCTCAGATAGACGTGTCATTCATACACGCAAACATTTGTACATTGGCTGTATACATCACTCTTTGCATGTTATTTACATTAACACAACAGTTCCTGTCCAATCATTATGTGAGAACAGTACTCTTGCAAGGTGCTGTGTGTGACATCATCATCATGATAAAGTTAAATGGGGTAACCATAGAGGGACCGCTAGTATTGTGTGTACAATGGGGTTGTCCACATCATGTGTACCTGGCACATTTAGAAGACATGTGCATACTAGGATCGTGCGCCTGAGAGACAGGGTTGAGGACAACTAGAGTATGTTGTGATGCATATTAAAATGGTTACATGTGTCCAGTGGACACGTGTGTGAAATGGACAGCTATGTATGGGGCAAATGTTTTAGGAACCGATTGGCCTTATGTTTCCGTAGGGTGAGAGTGGGATGTGGTGGAAGGAGAGTAGGTATGCCCATGTAGGATAAGTAGGGTAGGATGACAGACAAGACAGCATACAGGGTCGGTATATGACACATGTCGGGAGATACACCTCGGATGGGGAGGGGTGTTCGGCATTCACAAGCCCATGAGCCCCCAGATGGAAACAGTGGGACAGAGCTCCCCAGCCATGGGCAGCCACCACTGCAGCAAAACAGCTGCAAAGGTGGCAGTGCTGGGGGCTGTCTAGGAAGGGCAGCCTCACCCTGTAAATGTGACACTCTGCCCTTGAGCTGGCGTATCTGGCCTCAAAACCCCCTATTGAGCCTCATACGCACCACGTCCAGGACTGTACGACAGCAGACTTGTTCCTGTCTGGACCTGCTCACAGGGGGGACAAGCCCCATCCTCAGTGGCAGTACCATCAGAAGGTGGTGCAGAGCCAACAGAGGTGGACATCCAAGGCTTGGGCCCCAGATGTGCTGGTGCCCGATGCCATGGCCAGCTGAAGTGGGACAGGAGGTTCTGCCAGGACCTCCAAACCCACACAGCCTATGGTGTTGCAGTTTAAACACAGATATGGCTTAGTAATAGTGAACAGCATTCAGGATTACTTACAACAGCATGCATAGATATGACCATCAACCCAACACAACAGATGGCATACATTTGCAGAGAGAGCACAGCACATGCATATATACTGCATGACATCTGTACAAAGTGTATAAGACTTGTGACTGCAGCTATGAACACTGGCCCATTATTGGCATGTCACTGAGAACCCCAGACAGTGTCTGAATGTTTTTCATTTCACTAATAGTAAAACTTCTTCAGAAATATTTTGTACATGTTGTGTACTCAGACTGTTATCCTCTGATATGCTATTACTGGTCTGGTGTGGCAGAACCTGCTTATAGTCAGCAGGTTGACCTTGTACCTGCATTGATAGCATGATACAGGTATTCCCTGGTGTCAGTGGCATCATTCCACACAGGGCATATGTGTAAGGCATTGTATGGCCTCTCTGAATCACATTTGATGGCACCACATATGTTGCAGGCATCCAGTGGGGAACACAGTGAAGGCACATTGTCCGCAATTATGTGCCTATTGTACTGCTGTACAGGGTGCCATGTCCTCTACAAATCACTGCAATCACACCATGCCTACTATCTGTCATCAGTGTGCAGGGTACTAGTAACATAGCGGGATATTCTAGGCAAGTGTGTTTGTGTATGACAGATGGGTTAGGGACGCATTCCGGGTATTAGTAGAGTTGCATACTTTGTTCACCAGGCCTTTTGCCAGATGTAGGGGTATTGCTTGCCAACACAGTCCCGTGGCTGACTGACATCTGTACTCCTAGTGAGGTGGACATTGTGACATAAGACGGATACCATATAGGAAAACAACAAAATCTGTTCCCCAACATGTCCAGTCATTAGACACTCACAGCCACCTCCACACAGACTCTGACAGTCAAACACACACACATTTGCCATGTCCTGGAATAGGACCCCTATCTAACTAGTGTATCATACTACAGCAATACACAGTTACAGCATGAACTACAGTGAATACTGGGTTACAGCACTCCTAGAGGTGTATTCCTAAGTAGGTGGCATCAGCAGGATTGCCAAAGGTGGTTATGTGCATTGTACAGATTGTGCATACTCTAAAATACATTGTTCTTGTCTCAGGCAAACAGAAGCACACACACAGTAGGTTTCTCTTAGAATAGAACCCCTACCTAAACTAGTTTAACACATTACAGCAATACACAGTTACAGCACGTACTACATAAAATACTGGGTTACAGCAGTCCTAGAAGTGTATTCCTAGGTGAGTGACATCAGCAGGATTGCCAAAGGTGGTCATGTGAATTGTACATAGTGTGCATACTATAAAAAGCATTGTTCTTGTCTCAGGCAGACACACACACACACACACACACACACACACACACACACACACACACACACACACACACACACACACACACACACACACACACAGACACACACACTTACACACACACACACACACACACACACACACACACACACACACACACACACACACACACACACACACACACACACACACACACACACAGTTGGTCTCTCTTGGAATAGAATCCCTACCTAACTAGTTTATCACACTACAGCAATATGCAGTTACAGCACGTGCTACAGAAAATACTGGGTTACAGCAGTCCTAGAGGTGTATTCCTAGGTGGGTGACATTAGCAGGATTGCCAAAGGTGGTCGTGTGAATTGTACAGAGTATGCATACTCTAAAAAGCATTTTTCTTGCCCCAGGCAGACAGAGACACACAAACAGTTGGTTCCTCTTGGAATAGAGTCCCTACCTAATTAGTTTATCCCACTACAGCAATACGCAGTTACAGCATGCACAACGGAGAATACTGGGTTACAGCAGTCCTAGTGGTGTATTTCTAGGTGGGTGACATCAGCAGGATTGCCAAAAATGGTCATGTGAATTGTACAGATTGTGCATACCCTAAAAAGCATTGTTTTTGTCTTAGGCAGACAGAAACGCACATACACACACACAAAGTTGGCTTCTCTTGGAATGGAATCTCTTTCTAACTAGTTTATCACACTACAGCAATACACAGTTACAGCACACGCTACAGAGAATACTGGGTGACAGTAGTCCTAGAGGTGTATTTTTAGGTGGGTGACATCAGCAGGATTGCCAAAAGGTGGTCATGTGGGTTGTAAAGAGTGTGCATACTCTAAAAGCATTGTTTCTTTCACAGGCAGGCAGACACACACACACAGTTGACCTGTCTGGGAATAGAACACCTACAAACTAGATTAACACACTACAGCATTATGCAGTTGCAGCACGCGTCATGGAATTTATTAGGCTAAAGCAGTCCCAAAGGTGTATTCGTAGGTAGATGACATCAGCAGGATTGCCAAAGAAGGGCATTCCAATTGTACTGCAGGTGGTACATGTCTGTTACCTGCATGTATCCACTACTTACTGTCACAAAAACACATTTACACCTGCTTAAAAGTGTCACATGCAGTCCTGATTGACAGTATCAACAAGGCGTGCAGGTCTTGAATCCTGGACCATGTCCACTGAGGTCATTGGACATACCACTAAGCCACCTGGGTTGTATACATGTTGCATGGAGTCTATAATGCACATCCTACTACAGGTATTCCACAATACTGAAAACAAACGGGACTGTCCCTTTGTGTACATATGTACAGTACCCTTGAATGTACTGTACTCTGTGAAACAACAAAGGCATGTCTACATCTGTACAGCTGTCATAACTACATATATACATACATATATATATATATATATATATATATATATATGTATATATATATATATATATATATATATATATATATATATATATATATATACATATACGTCTGAATGCCCTTTTTGACACAGAAGGGTTCCAAAGGAACTGAAGTGTACACAAAACAGAGCCATTGCCTGTGTTATAACATTTAAATCATAAGCAGTTCACCGGGGAAGGGATGGTTGTTGTGTATGTGGAGTTTGGGGTGGGGAATGATGGCTAATGCAATCTACCCCGGGGATTTTGGAGTTAGGGTGGGGGAATGATGGGTATGGACCTACACCCCGGTGACCACTTTTGTGTCACTGCTCGACAGTGAGTAGTCATGCTTGACTGTATATTCTTTACCATTCCTAACTATGTAATACTTTGTAGATACCAGTCACCACAGATGGCTACCATGGTGTGCTAAAAGACATTACACATGTGTATATAAAAACACAACACCTCCACTCCTTCAAAGCACCAAAATCACTGAATATACAGAACAGGAACACAATCACTGTAGGTTTGAAAAAGTTCTTTTAATTCTGGTACCTCGGCCTTCGCCTTCTCCTGGAATACATTTTGCACAGTCAAACACCACCCTTTTTAAATCATGTCTAATTGAATTATTGGGGCACCATCCCATTTACCATGATTTAATTGCCTTCATTGTTAACACAACCATATAACTTGCATCTGAAACAACATTTTTTAACTTCACTTACTTTCATTGTTTCTGACTTCATTAAATGTCAAATTTATATGAACACTTTTATATAAATATCTTTACTTCCATTCATATGCATGACTTTAATATTTTTAAATAAATACTTATATAAAAAACAATACTATAAATCATCACATTTATAAATATTCTGATTTTTTAAACAAATACTATTATTATTGCAAGATACACTCTGCATGTACTTGTTATTTTTCACTGAAATCCTTCAATAAACATCAATTTTAATTTTCCTCCCTTTGGGAAAAAGTATGTGGAAAAGAATTTTATTTCAAAAAACCTTTACCAATGTTTAACCCAATACGAATCTTTTTAAAAAATTTTTTTTTTTTTTTTAAAACAAATTTTTTTAACCGGGAAAACCA